>NW_027256886.1:85717857-85810357 GCF_029215685.1 Pituophis catenifer annectens | reverse complement strand
CTCCTGAGTTGTAAGTTGCTTCTCCTTGATTAGCTTCCATTTGTTGCTTCTTATCCTGCCTTCAGATGCTTTGGAGAATAGGTTGACCCTCTCTTCTTTGTGGTAGCCCCTCAAATATTGGAACACTGCTATCATGTCACCCCTAAACCTTAGAATAGAATAGAATAGAATAGAATAGAATAGAATAGAATAGAATAGAATAGAATAGAGTAGAGTAGAGTAGAGTAGAGTAGAGTAGAGTAGAGTAGAATAGAATAGAATAGAATAGAATAGAATAGAATAGAATAGAATAGAATAGAATAGAATAGAATAGAATAGAATAGAATAGAATAGAATAGAATAGAATAACAGAGTTGGAAGGGACCCTGGATGTCTTCTAGTCCAACCCCCCGCCTAGGCAGGAAACCCTACACCACTTCAGAAATATGGTTAACCAATATTTTCTTAAAAACTTCCAGTGTTGGAGCATTCAAAACTTCTGGAGGCAAGTTGTTCCACTGATTAATTGTTCTAACTGTCAGGAAATGTCTCCTTAGTTCTAGGTTGCTTCTCTCCTTGATTAGTTTCCACCCATTGCTACTTGTCCTACCCTCAGGTGCTTTGGAGAATAGCTTGACTCTTTCTTTTTTGTGGCAGCCCCTGAGATATTCAAGAACTGTTATCATGTCTCCCCTGGTCCTTCTTTTCATTAAACTAGACATACCCAGTTCCTGCAACCGTTCTTCATATGTTTTAGCCTCCAGTCCCTTAATCATCTTTGTTGCTCTTCTCTACACTCTTTCTGGAGTCTCCACGTCTTTTTTACATCGTGGGGACCAAAACTGGATGCAGTATTCCAAGTGTGGCCTTACCAAGGCATTATATAAAGTGGTATTAACACTTCACGTGATCTTGATTCTATCGAGGGGTGAAATCCAGCAGGTTCTGACAGGTTCTGGAGAACTGTTAGTGGAAATTTTGAGCAGTTCGGAGAACCGGTAGCAGAAATTTTGAGTAGTTCGGAGAACCGGCAAATACCACCTCTGGCTGGCCCCAGGGTGGGGTGGGAATGGATATTTTGCAATATCCTTCCCCCAGGAGTGGGGAGGGAATGGATATTTTGTAGTATCCTTTCCCTGGAGTGGGGTGGGAATGGAGATCTTGCAGTATCCTTCCCCTGCTATGACTATCAAGCCACACCATGCCCACCAAGCCACGCCAACAGAACTGGCAGTAAAAAAATTTGGATTTTACCACTGATTCTATCCCTCTGTTGATGCAGCCTAGAACTGTGTTGGCTTTTTTGGCAGCTGCTGCACCCGGCTGGCTCATATTTAAACGGTTGTCCATTAGGACTCCAAGATCCCTCTCACGGTTACTACTATTGAGCAAGGTACCACATAGGGTTAGGGTTCTTTTCATCAAACTAGACATACAATGATCCTGAAACTGTTCTTCACATGTTTTATCAGAATGTTAGCCCCATCTTTAGAAATAGTCCTACTCCAGGTCAGGCTTCTGTAGTCTGCTTTTGCAGCTTGTTAGTTGGGCAATTTGACAGATGGCCAGATGTGCTATTCCAAACATCTCCTCCCCCCTCCCCCCACCACAATCATTCTGCTCCTCTCTACCCTTGTTAGAGAAAGTGATTTGTGATTGTTTTCCCACCTGCAGGCAATGCTCAGTAGGAGGGGAAATGAACTCTGGAGCATCCACCAATCACTTCCCTTAACTCACCCCTCCATACATCGGTAAGAACAATTGCTGTGATAGAACGGAGATTGGCAACTGATATGCTGGTTCAGGGGTGAAATGCTACCGGTTTCCACCAGTTTGGGCAAAATGCTACTAGTTTGCACCGGTTCGGGCAAACCAGTTGTAATAAAAGCTACCGGTTCGTCCAAACTGGTATTTCCAATGATCAGCTGTGCTGTGCGATATATATTCGCTGCAAACCAGGAAATCCTGCTTTCTAGCAAATCTAAATCATGCAGCACAGCTGTTCCCCCTCTCGCTGTTCTACTTACCTTTAAATGGTTCCTTTTTCCACATTTGGTGCACACTGTGTATGCGTGCACAAGCATGCGCGTATTTGGTGTGCATCGCACATGCGTGGGCAGCGAACCAGTGGCAACCCACGGAAGATTTCACTACTGATACTGGTATATTTCTCTGCCAACTCAAAGACCCCTCCCAGTCCAATAACACTCTAAACCAGGGGTAGGCAACCTTAAACACTCAAAGAGCCATTTGGACCCATTTCCCACAAAAAGAAAACACCGGGAGCCACAAAACCCTTTTTGACATCTAAAATGAAGATAACACTGCATTTATCATTTTTTTACCTTTATGCTATGTATAAAAAAAACTATAATGTGTTGCATTTATGAAATCAATGAACTGCTACAGAGAAAACAAATTTTTATTTCTGCATGCAACAAAAACATTTTGAACTCCGAAAAAAAAAGATGGGTCAAAAAGCTCAATAAATCACGTGCCAGCGGGTGTCACACATTGGGGATTGTGACGCATATTTTGAGTGACAGGGAGCCACAGCAGAGGGATGAAAGAGCCACAGGTTGCAGACCCTTGCTCTAAACTGAACAAGTAACTGTGTTGTTTATGTTTGCTATGTTCAGTCAATTCTCAGCAATTATTCTTGAGGGCATGCTTTCTCTCTGCAGCACTGAATTACCCTTCCTATCTGCTACCCAATTCTGACTGAGTTCCTAATAAGAACATTACAATCAGGCACTTCCAGTGAGGCAGGCAAATGGACACTCAAAGCCCTTTGTGGAGGACTTTGTGGCCGAAAGGCAGCTAGTTGTGAGATCCAGATGGCTGAAAATTCTCTCTTGAGGAAGGAAAGATCTTGAGATGACCCACAAGTAGTCTAAGCAGTTGTTTTTCAGTGAGTCAACAGCAGAAAGTAGGGGTTGGCATCTGGTTAAGAAAGTTATGTAAGCATAGAGTTCATATTTATGAAAATCTACCTGGCTTTCCACCTATAATAGAATTTAAGTTGCAAGACTTTTTATTATCCACTCAGATATATCAGCAGTTATGGTTGGGTTATCAGAACCATACTGGTAAATGCAAATACTCCTTGCAAATACTCCTTGCAAGTATTTGCAAGGAGCCGTGGTGGCGCAGTGGTTAGAGTGCAGTACTGCAGGCTACTGCTGCTGACTGCCGGCTGCCTACGATTTGGCAGTTCGAATCTCACTCAAGGTTGGCTCAGTCTTCCATCTTTCCAAGGCCGGTAAAATGAAGACCCAGATTGTTGGGGGCAAGAGGCTGACTCTGTAAACCGCTTAGAGAGGGCTGTAAAGCACTGTGAAGTGATATATAAGTATAAGTGCTATTGCTACTGCTACTACTATTTGGGTGACTATTCAGTGGTAGCCCAGAAACTCTATCCACTAACTACCAACTAAGAGTCCCAAAGGTGCTTTTTTCAAGAGGCAATTGGACTTTCTGGTTTTTCTTTGAAGATGTTTCGCTTCTCATCCAAGAATGAGAAGCGGAACATCTTCAAAGAAAAACCAGAAAATCCAGTTGCCTCTTGAAAAAAGCACCTTTGGGTCAACCATGACCTGGAGGACTGAGAATCTCCATAGACATTTACCATCTAAGAGTCATCTGGATTTTTGGAGTCCACATCAGGGAGCCTTAAGATTTGGGGGCAGTTGATGATGGGAAGATGTCAGCTGAAGTCTAGAACTAGAATTAGAATGCTAAAGTAGGACATTAACCAACTTAAAGGATTAAGCAAGTAATCAAATCAATCACTATCACCTTTGTCTGTTCTGTTCTCCAATCTCACCATTCTTCATTTGCTTGCAGAGAGATCGCTTTCCACTGCAGACTCAGCATATTTATCAACATTCATTCTAGAAGAGAACCAAAACCTTCTGCTTATTAATCTAACCACATCTATAAGCATCTGTTTCGAACTCTACTAATGTCAGTGACAAAACACATGTTGTGGTATTAGATACAAGATGGGCTTTTTTTTCTTCTTATTGGCAAGATAATTCACACACAAATGTGTAAGAGATTTGGTATTGAAACCACAAGGTGGCAACTTAATTTGACTATATAAACCATTGTTGCGAACAAAACTATGGTCCTTTCATGGATGCTGATCAGATTTTGATGTCTTTGGTTTAAAACAGAAATTTCTGAACTTCTTATTCTCAATTTAACTTCCAGCTGTATGGGACTATATACCTGCTTTGCACCTGATCTATATTTATTTATTTTATTTATTTATTTTATTTTATTTCTATACCGCCCTACTCCCGAAGGACTCAGGGCGGTACACAGCCAAACAATAAAACACATTCATACAAAATTTAAAAGTAGAATAAAATCAAATTAAATAATTTTGGCTCTGACAAATTTAAAACCCCAAACTTTTAAAACCAATTTAAAATTGAATGTATAAAATACTAAAAGATATTTAAAAATTAAAAATCTTTTATAAAAGAGAGAGAAAATTAGGCTAGGCCCGCCTGGTGAAATAGTAAGGTCTTTAAAGCGCGGCGGAAGGTGCGCAGATCCGGGATCCTCCGTATCTCTGGGGGGAGCTCGTTCCAGATAGTAGGTGCCCCCACAGAGAAGGCTCTCCCCCTGGGGGCCGCCAGTCGGCATTGTTTGGCTGACGGCACCCGGAGGAGCCCCTCTCTATGGTGGCGTACCGGCCGGTGGGAGGCTATTGGTGGTAGTAGGCAGTCCCGCAAGTACCCAGGTCCTAAGCCATGGAGCACTTTAAAGGTGGTAACCAAAACCTTGAAGCGCACCCGGAAGACCACCGGGAGCCAGTGCAGCTCGCGCAGGAGGGGTGTTACATGGGAACGCCATGTCGCTCCCATTACCACCCACGCGGCCGCACTCTGCGCCAGTTGGAGCCTCTGGGTGCTCCTCAAGGGGAGCCCCATGTAGAGAGCGTTGCAATAGTCCAGGCGGGAGGTGACAAGGGCATGAGTGACCATGCGTAACGAGTCCCGATCCAGAAAGGGACGCAAATGGCGAATCAGGCGAACCTGATGAAAAATCCTATATGTCTATAGAGACATATAGGAGGAAGAGTCATATATCAATGCTAGTATCCCCCTGAGGTATGGTTCATCCAATATATTTGAGGACAAATATTTCAAGTGGAACATCTTGTGGAAATAGCAATAGCACTTAGACTTATATACCACTTTACAGTGCTTTACAGCCCTCTCTAAGCAGTTTACAGAGTCAGTGTATTGCCCCCAACAATCTGGGTCTTCATTTTACCCACCTCGGAAGGATGGAAGGCTGAGTCAACCTTGAGCCTGGTGAGATTCGAACTGCCAAATTGCAGTCTGCCGGCAGTCAGCAGCAGTAGCCTGCAGTACTGCACTCTAACCACTGCGCCACTGTGGCTCATGCCTGCATTACATACAAATCCTGCATTACATACAAAAGGGAGAAAATCTGATCTCTGTATTCTAAAAGGCAGGCAGATAGCAATAGCCCTTAGATTTATATACCACTTCACAGTGCTTTACAGCCCTCTCTAAGCAGTTTACAGAGTCAGACTATTGCCCCCAACAATATGGGCCCTCATTTTACGGACCTCGGAAGGATGGAAGGCTGAGTCAGTAGCAATAGCACTTAGACTTATATACCGCTTCATAGTTCTTTTACAGCCCTCTCTAAGTGGTTTATGGAGTCAGCCTCTTGTCCCCAGCAATCTGGGTCCTCATTTTACTGACCTCAGAAGGCTGAGTCAACCTTGAGCTGGTCAGGCTCGAAAGCCAAAGATAGAGACTTCAGAGAAGACATTTTGACTATGAAGGACTTCCTACTGATGAAAGCTCTTGGATAATAAAACAGACTACCTTGAAGGTGCTGGGGTCTCTTTGCTGGAAGTAAATAAGCAAAACTTTTGTCAATCTTCTGTTAAAGACACCCTAGATAATTCTTGATTTACAACTGTTTGTCTAGCAAGCATTTTCAGTACTGTTGAAACCTTGAATGGTCACTCAATGGGTGGCTGTAAGTCAAGGAGTACCTGTAGAAAGAATTCAGTCTCTCCTGTGGGCCAGATCTGAGGAATATGGAAATAACACTCCAGAGAGTAACCTGATTAAAATAATTCTGCTGAATATTCCAAATTGCACCAGCATTTTTAAAAGGTGTATTTATTTACTTTTGTCAACTTAACAAAAGCGAAGGTCAGACAAGCAGAGCCTATCATCCCAAAGCTTATTGTGACCTTATCAATCCAGTTTTGGAGTTAAAGCTTGTCTGTGGACACCAGGACTCCATGATTGAAGCATTGCAAAGATTTCCTCTCATTCTCCTGTGGTGGGGTGGTCTTTCCCCCACCCCACACCCTCCCTACAATTCCCCATGAGTCACTCAGCAAAAACTCCATTCATAAAGAGAGGGGGGGTTGAGAAACCCTGATGTGTCGGAGAAGCTGTCGTTTAGCCAGCTTTTGAGTGTTGAGCTGAGGGGGAACACCCAAGGTGCCTGATAAAGACAAACCCACTTATCACATGCCCAGTCAAGTTATGTGTTTATACTAATTTATGAACTTAAGAGCTGCCACTCTGAGTCACTATTAATCTGTCTGGTCTAGTCGCTAACCATAAATGGAATAACCCATGCCTGGATCTGAGCAGCAGCCCTCAGGATGAGCAGTTCCCATGTCAAGATACTCCTGTTCCTCAGAAATGAATAATTAACTCAATGTTGGATCTCAAAACATGTCTACCCGAGAATGAAGTTGTTGTTAGTGTCTAGAATATGTTGTAGATGTGAGAGAGGACAGGGGTAAGGTTGTTTTGCAACTACTGTGTTTCCCCGAAAATAAGGCATCCCCTGATAATAAGCCCAATCAGGTTTTTAAGCTCATGCACTAAAATAAGCCCCCCCAAAAAAATATTTAAATGCATACACAGTGGGTCCCCGCCATTTCCTCTAGTTAGGGTTAGGAAGACAGAGCTGAAAATCAGGTAAGACAGTAAGAGGAGCCCGTCTTGCTTCACGCACCCCAAAATAATAAGACCTCCCCAAAAATAAGGCCAAGTGCTTATTTCAGGGTTCAAAATAATATAAGACAGGGTCTTATTTTTGGGGAAACACGGTTGAAAGAGTGCAGAAAGAACAACAAAGATAATAAGGGGTCTAGAGGCTAAACTGTATGATAAATAGTTAATGGAACTAGGTATGTCTACTAGTCTAATGAAGAGAAAGACTTGGCGGCGGGGGGGGGGAGGCAGTCTTCCCCATGATAGCAGTCTTCCAGTACTTGAGGAGCTGTCATGGGGAAGAAGGGGTCAACTTATTGTCCAAAGCACCTGAGGGCAGGACAAGAAGTAAGGGGTGGAAGATCATTAAAGAGAGATCCAACCTAGAATTTAGCGAAAATTTCCTGACGGTGAGAATGATAAACAGTCGAAAGGCTTGCCTCCAGAAGAGATAGGTGCTCCATCACTGGAGGTTTTCAAGAAGCGATTGGACAGTCATAGGTCTGAAATGAAACAGGGTCTCCTGCTCAAGTAGGGAATTGGACTAGAAGGTCTCCGAGTTCTCTTCCAATCGTATGATTCTATGTTGTATGTAACCTTAGTCCTGGTCTGTTTTTGTGGCTCATAGCCCATCTAGATCTTTGTTTGAAGGCTCAGATCAATCCCACCATGAAACTTAAAAAAGAAAAACCTCCTAGGAAAGCTCAGTTTGTTTCTTCAGATGGGTCCCAACCCAGCCATTCACAGGGATAAGATCAGAGGTGGGATTCAAATAATTTAGGCCTTAGGAGGCTTCTCTGCAGCCTCCTGGGAGCAAAAACTAAGGTGACCAATCATCCTCCTTTAGGGAGGACAGTCCTTCTTTTGTAAGTTCTGTCCTCTCTCGAAAAGTGTCCTCCTACATGTCCTCCTTTTCGATATTTGAAGACTAATCTGTAAATCTCCGTATTCGATCGATGCCAATCTGATTCATTGCGTGTGATGTGACGTATTTGAATTTGACATGATGATTCGTCAAGGCTTGGCACAGTGTGGCGAGACACAAATATGAGATGCATGCGCTCCGCACAGAAGAATTGTTTTGAGAGAGTGTAAGAGTGCACTGCGCGCAAGTGGCTTTGTTTACTTTTTACCAAAATATGACACGGCACACACGCAGGCATTAGACTCATTGTTGCAATGAATAAAATGTTTCTTTTATTTACGATATTTTTTCTTCAATTTATTTGTGTCCTCCTTCTCATTGTAAAAAAGTTGGTTACCTTAGTGAAAACGAGCCACAGGGGGCATCCCCCAGGCCCCATTTTGGGCCTAGCAGGCCTCCCTGAAGCCTCCTGGGAGTGAAAATGGACCTCAGGGGGGCGCCCTTCCATGCCCCATTTTAGGCCTAGGAGGCCTCCATGCACTTACCTGGGAGCCAAAATGGGGCACATGGGGACTCCTGGAAGGGGTGGGGTGGAAAGGGGAGGGGTGGAGCCAGCCAGAAATTTAAGTACCGGCTTGCTCGAACTGGCCCAAACCGGCTGAATCCCACCACTGGATAAGATGTCCTTCTGTGTGCATAAACAGCTATTGTGTCTATTGTCAGTAGTAGAGGGTACATCAACAGGACCGCAAACAAAAATTACTATGGTAATTTTTTAATTACCATAAAAATATTAACTTGGTTAATACTAAACAGTTTTCTATGTTGTGTGCATGATTCAGTGCTCCTATAAGAACAAAGCAGCAAGGGTTTTAGATATAAAAAAAGAAATCAGATACCAAATATCCTAAAGGATTATAAAATATTTACAAAAGCCAGCTTTTCTGATAAGGTCAATAAAACAACCAGCTACGGACTTATGAAGCAAATTTGGGATGAATTCATCTCCAGGAAGCTGTAGGAGATAAAATTAAATCAGTTGAATTCTGGGAAATATTTGAGAGAGGATGCGAACCTGCTTTCCAGGCAAATTATGAAGGTCACCCAGGATGGGAACAAATTTATTCATTTTCTGCACTGTAGGTGAATAAATAGCTAGAAACATCTCAGAATGCAACTACCAAAAATGATTTTACATATTCTAAGAAATCCATTTATGAGTCACTCAGATTCCATTTGTATTTTCAATTTCCTTCAGAAAAGCGAAGTTGTTGTGCCCTTTTCGAATAAATTTGGAAAATAAATTAGATTCTGACTTCCAAACTAACCCGGACATAATATTTTAGTGGTTAACGGTACCACCTTTAAACTAATATTCCAGGTGAATATTCAAGAGTTCTATTCGAGACACACAAAGCACTGTCTATCATAGTAACAGATGTTGGTTGAGCCACCTCTCCCAAACTGGCTATTAAGCTCATATAGCTTTTGAAATAGGAATACTCAGGATATGATCAGATGTAACTTCATACTGACAATGAGATTGAAAACCTAATGTGAATAAGGAAATAGACTCACAGTAAAATAAAGGTGTTTCTAGACCAGGGGTGTCAAACTCAAGGCCCACAGACCACATCTGGCTTGCGATGAGGTCGCATCCGGACCGCGTGGCCATCCTGGAAAATGTAAGGGTCCTCCCCGCATCACTTCGGCCCAGCCCATGCCATCCCAGTGTGCGTGCCAGTGGTGAAATTCAGCCGACTCTATCCAGATCGTGCGATCCAGTAAGGCCAGCGGCGGGATGCTCCGCCCACTCACCCAGATGTCATCACGTCCCGTTTTTGACCCTCTGTGCATGTGCAGAAGGCTCTGTGCATGCATGGAGGGGTGTGCCAGTGGTGGGCTTCAATTTTTTTTTACTACTGGTTCTGTGGGGGTGGCTTGGTGGGCGTGGCATGGTTTGGTGGACGTGGCTTGGTGGACATGGCAGGGGAAGGATACTATAAAATCTCCATTCCCACCCCACTCCAGAGGAAGGATACTGTAAAATCTCCATTCCCTCCCGAATCCAGGGAAAGGTTACTGCAAAATCCCCATTTCCTCCCGATCAGCTGGGACTCAGAAGGCAGAGAATAGATGTGGGCGAGGCCAGTCAGAATTTTTACTACTGATTCTCTGAACTTCTCAAAATTTCCTCTACCAGTTCTCCAGAACTGGTCAGAACCTGCTGAAACCCACCTCTGGGACGCGGGTGCTCACATTTGCAAACCGGTAGCGAAGATAAGTGAATACCACCCCTGGTGCATGTGTGCGTGCGTGCGCACGCACAGGCCCAGTTCTCTGTCACCATATGCAGGGCAAGAAAACTAGGCTGTGGGACTACAGTAAAAAAAAAAAATAGTTCAGACCTTCCAACCTCATGAGATCTTATTTTTATTTTTATTTTTTCGTGAGAAGTTAGAAGGTCTGAATTAATTTTTTTACCATAGTCCCACAGACAATTTTTCTTGCCCTTGAGCCTGGTTTATTATCAATCTTTTAAGTGGCCTCAAACTACTAGCAAAAGTGGCGTTTGTTCACAAGGCAAGGAGGCATTGAGGAATGTTTCCCATTTTGCATTTGAGCATCCAAGAAGGGACAGGAAAGACAAAGAAAAAGAAGGAAAGAGGGGAAGGAAGAAGAAAGAAATGAGAATGAAGAGGGAAAGAAAAAGAAGAAAAGGAAAAAAAGGCAGGCAGGCAGGCAGGCAGGCAGGAAGGAAGGAAGGAAGGAAGGAAGGAAGGAAGGAAGGAAGGAAGGAAGGAGATTATAATGAGAGAGAGTGAGGATCTGAGGTAAATTCTGCCTTAGCACTTGGCTACCAGCAGCCCTGCTACCTTTTGCCATCCCCTTGCCATCCTCCTGACCTCTCCTAGTGGTCTCCTATCCTATCACTGAGAATGCTTTGGTTACAAAAGCTGGGCCTCCTCGCAAAGAGAGGGAATGGGCCTCCTCTGACCCACTTTACCCACACACATCATGAGCAACCTGGCCAAGGAAAGTGAGCACAGCAGCAGTGGGAGCTGGCAATGCCCATCCTGGCTACACCCATCTCGGCACCACACACCACAGCCATGCCCCCCGCAAAGTCAGCCACAACCCTGATGCGGCCCTCAATGAAATTGAGTTTGACACCCCTGTTCTAGACAAAGTTTATTTGCTGACATCAACGTTTTGTTTCATTACTGGAATTTTACAGCCAGTCCAGGCATTTTCCACATCCCTTTCTTCTTTTGCTTTCATCTTTCCTTTCCTTTCCTTTCCTTTCCTTTCCTTTCCTTTCCTTTCCTTTCCTTTCCTTTCCTTTCCTTTCCTTTCCCTCCCCTCCCCTCCCCTCCCCTCTCCTCCTTTCCTTTCTCCTTTCCTTTCCTTTCCTCTTCCCCTTCCCTTTTTCTTCTCTCTTTTTCCTTTTTCCTTTCTCCTTCCTCTTCTCCTCTTCTCCTTTTCTTTCTTTTTCGCCTTCCCTTCTCTTCCCACAACAAATCTGCTAAGAAAAGAAGGAAAGTTGCATAATATCTTTTTTGACTGGTATTTCTGATGAATAAAAACACTCAAGAGTGTTTTGTCCCAGGGTGTCCTCACTCTTTTTATACACAATATGATTGCTATTTCCATTGCTATTTTCACACCACTCCTTAATGACTTCAAAAGGTGTGTTACATTCATAGCTAATCTTTCTTTCTCTCCTGAAACTTAAGCCAGGCTACAGAACTACCAAGGTGGCCTCCTACTCATGCTAGGCAATGACGCAGAGCAAATCAAAAGTAAGGTGGTTCGATTCTTTGTTTGCAAAAGGTATCTTCCTATTTACGCTGCTTTCCCTGAGGATTTCCAATGTGATATAATCCTTTGACACATTGTAGCCTGGAATTCTTCCAACAATAATATAAGATTTCATGTGCCATAAAGTGACAAAAGGCCAGAATTACAGCACCTTTTTATAAACCGAGGACACCGCTAAGGATGCTGGGATAGTTTGAAAGCAGCTGCAAACCTCTGGATTCCCAGGTTGTCCTCAGAATTGGACAGCCGAGTTGGTTTATTCCCACTAGCTGCAGTGAAACTAAGACAAATGCAGAAGGAACTTGCTTCATTACATCCTTGTTTAATGATGTTATTGTTCGATTCCTCCATTAGAGGGAGCTCTGCCCTCACCCTCTATTTCCCATTCCTCAGCTTCAGGTCCTTTAAGGGGAATGCTGCCTCCAGTGTTTGGCAGCTCCCTTCTCACTGACAACAATGAAATTGAGCAATAGGCAAGCAAAAGGGTACATGGGGTCAGCCTGCTCAAGATTTGTCTTGTGTTTCCCTTCTCTTTCATGTGGGATGGGAAGGAAAGGGTTTTTGCAGGCTCTTTAGGGGTGCAGGATGGAGTGGTGCTTTTTTTTATTCCTTATTTTCAGTACATCAAATTTATACAGAGATATCCTTTTAGCCTTTCAGAAGACCATCAAGACCTGACTTTTTAGCAATAAAACAGAACAGGAGGGAAGGGAAGGGAAGGATAGAAGAAGGGAAGGAGGAAGACAGGGAAGGGAAAGGGAAGAGGGAAGGGAAAGAAGGAAAAAGGGAAGGGAAGAGAGAAGGGAAGGGAAAGAAGAAGAAAGGAAAAGTGGAGTGGAGTGAAGAGTGGAGTGGGGGAGAGGAGAAAGGAGAAAGGAGGGAAGGGAAGGGAAGGGAAGGGAGAGGAGTGGAGGGGAGGGGAGGGAAGAGGAGAGGAAAGGAGAGGAGAGGGGGAGGGGAGGGGAGGGGAGGGGAGGGGAGGGGAGAGGAGAGGAGAGGAGAGGAGAGGAGAGGAGAGGAGAGGAGAGGAGAGGAGAAAGAATGAAGGTACCGTAGTAATGATTAAGGTGCAAGGTTTTATAGTTCTTTTATATTTATTGTTTTAATGCTGTTCTGAGTCATCCAGAGTTGATTAAGATGGGTAGCCATATTAATCTTTTCAATGAATAAATCAACGAACAAAACTGGATGGAAGTGTTCTCTAAAATCAGACACCTACAGTCTGTAGTCCCGGGAAGACATTGGGATGTCTTCCAATTTACTAGAACATTTCATTTCTGGTTCAAAGTCTCCCTACAGCTAAATGTAATAACTTAGTAAAGATGGAAACACTTCTTGGTTTTTAATGATACATGTTTGGTTATAATTTGGGTCCCTCTTGAATGTATTCCCACGGGATCTGTCCATCTTCTCTCTCTCTCTCTCTCTCTCTCTCTCTCTCTCTCTCTCTCTCTCTCTCTCTCTCTCTCTCTCATTCTTTCTTACTTTCTGGTTTTCCAAGTTGCTACATTGCTGCCTCTGGATGTGAGACTTTAGAACCATGCCAAACTCTTTATTGGGAAAAAAAATCTATAAGAAGAAAATCTGGTAGCCATAATAGAGAAAAACCATCTAACGTCTTGTGCCTGCATTGCGCTCCTGGCTAACATGAAAATTTTAAGAGGGATTATAATTAAGTTATGAGAGCTCTGTAAACAGTACAATGCAATAAATCACAAGCCACGATTTCTCTTCCTTCAGAGTTACAAGTGCGTATTTCTTCCTTGTTTTAAACCTCTCCTCTAGCCCCTCTGATAGTTTGATACCAAAACTTATATTAGCTGGTCTTTAGGAAGCAGTTTTTAAAGGCTGCAAATTTATTTTAGGGAGGCGATAATGTGACAATATAAGTATTACCTCCCAATCATCCCTCAGTTGGTTTAGAATTTATAAATAGACAAAAGCATAAGCAACTACAAGACTTTATGGGAAATCTCCGTTTTCCAGACACCGAACCTCTTCTGCAGCACTAGACTTATGTTAGCTGAATACTCTCAGATCCAACTCAGATAGGTAAAACAGAACAGAATAACAAAGTTGCAAGGAACCTTGGAGGTCTTCTAGTCCAACCCCCTGCTCAAGCAGGACACCCTATACCATTTCAGACAAGTGGCTGTCCAGTCTCTTCTTAAAAGCCTCCAGTGATGGAGGATCCACAACTACTGAAGGCAAAACTGTTCCACTGGTTAATTGTCCTCACTGTTAGGAAGTTTCTCCTTAATTCCAGGTTGCTTCTGTCTTTGATTAGTTTCCATCCATTGCTTCTTCTTCTATCTTCAGGTGCTTTGGAGAAAAGGTTGACCCCCTCTTTGTGGCAGCCTCTTAGATATTGGAAGACTGCTATCATGTCACTCCTAGTCCAGAGGTGGGGTTCACTTACCTTCCCTACCGGTTTGCAAATGTGAGCGTGCGCGCGCACTCACTTTGATTGCACATGCTATTTCTGCGCATGCACACGGCCTTCACTTCTGCGCATGCACAGTAGTCGCACATTAACTCCGGGTGGATGGGTGGACCCTCCCGCAGTTGCCGCTACCGGTTCACATGTTCCAGACAGAACCTGCTGAATCCCACCACTGTCCTAGTCCTTTCTTCCATTAAACTAGACATACCCAATTCCAAAAAGCTTTATTGCAGAAAAGAAGGAGTCCTTAAAAACAATAATTTGCCCCCTCCCAAAGAAGTTTAATGTTTTGTAGGACATTATTCCAGAATTTCATATCTTGACTTTTTCCTTCTTCTTTTTTTTTAGAGTTAATGGATACTTAGCCATTCAATTGATGGCTTTGGAAGAAAGCTGAACCATGATTAATGGTGGTCTCCAGCCTGCTATGTTATCTATTTCCACCCTTACAGATATTCTCCTCTCCACTCCAGGCAAAAGGTATATTGTGAGATATTAAGATAAGTCCACTACGAAAATCACTTTGGTATGCCGACTAGATTGTTTGCTGGAATGTGCTTCTCGGTAACTTCATCCTTCAAAACAAACGTGGTGTCTGGAAAAACCTTCAAGACTAATCAACTTTATTGGGACCGAAGCTTTCCAGGACAACAGTTCATCTGATGCACAGAACAGATTCACTACTGTTGTTGTTAGTCGTGAAGTCATGTCTGACCCATCGTGACTCCATGGACAATGTTCCACCAGGCCTTCCTGTCCTCTACCATCTTCTGGAGTCCATTTAAGCTCAGGCTGACTGCTTCAATGACTCCATCTAGCCACCTCATTCTCTGCTGTCCCCTTCTTCTTTTGCCCTCAATCGTTCCGAGCATCAGGCTCTTCTCCAATGAGTCCTTCCTTCTCATTAGGTGGCCAAAGTATTTGAATTTCGTCTTCAGGATCTGGCCATCTAAAGAGCAGACAGGATTGATCTCCTCTAGGACTGACCGATTTGATCGCCTTGCAGTCCAAGGGACTCTCAGGAGTCTTCTCCAGCACCACAGTTCAAAGGCCTCAATTCTTTGGCGCTCAGCCTTCCTTATGGTCCAACTTTCACAGCCATACATTGCAACTGGGAAAACCATTACTATTAGAATTCACTATTAGAAGACTTCAAAGACACAAGATGGTGAGGAAAGAAACGAGATAGAAAGCTGACAGTTGAGGTTAAGAGGAAGAACTCAAAAAGGAGGCTATTTCCTTATTGATTAACAATGTTGTAGTCTGACAACCAGGGGTGAAATCCAGCAGGTTCTGACAGGTTCTGGAGAACTGATAGTGGAAATTTTGAGTAGTTTGGAGAAGCAGCAAATACCACCTCTGGTTGGCCCCAGAGTGGTGTGGGAATGGGGATTTGGCAGTATCCTTCCCTTGGAGTGGTGTGGGAATGGAGATTTTGTGGTAACTTTCCCCTGCCATGCTCACCAAGCCACGCCCACCAAGCCACACCACACCCACCAAGCCACGCCCACAGAACCGGTAGTAAAAAAAATTGGATTTCATCACTGCTAAGAACCCATTGTCCTTGTTCAAGCCTTCTATAGTAGACTGGAATGTTATAACATATTATAATTTAGTTACCACTCTTTGTATTATGTGGAGCCTCTGTGTTCCACCACTGTGGCCTTGAGGTCAGGGATGGAAAATCCTGGAAGATCACAACAATATATCAAGGAAAAATTTAAAAATCCCTGCAGACTGGGTCTTAGCACATCCCTTGCCTGTCCAATATTGACTGTGGAGGGGTAAATGATAAATAGTGACATCTATCACTTTGGAAACCAAGTGGTATCTAATATAGTGAGTAAATTATTCAGGCCTGCAATTGTGGTGTTGGTGTAAATGTAGAGACAGTGTTGGCTTCTGGGTTTTGCAAGAAAGCAATGTTTGTGTTATTGAGTGCTATTGTTGATAAATAAGTGTTTTGAACTGAGTATTTTGAACTGGAGAATAGCTTGACTCCCTCTTCTTTGTGGCAGCCCCTTAGATATTGGAAGACTGCTATCATGTCACCCCTAGTCCTTCTTTTCAGTAAACCAGACATTCCCAATTCCAGCAACCGTTCTTTATATGTTTTAGCCTCCAGCCCCCTAATCATCTTGGTTGCTCTTCTCTGCACTCTTTCTACAGTCTCAAGATCTATTTTATATCATGGTGACCAAAATTCAATGCACTATTCCCAGTGCGGTCTTACAAAGACATTATACTTTTGATAATTTCCTTTTTGGATTTCCCCTTGCTTTAATATTTCCAGAAAGGAACCTGCATAAGTTGTAAATTCATTTGGAACGCTGAGTTTTCTTGTTCATCATTGCCATGTAAAACATACCCGAGAAGCCAATCTATCCGAAAGGAGAAGGGCGGTATAGAAGTTTGAATAATAAATAAATATCCCACTGAAATTTCCCCATAACTTTTTTTGCTGTATGTGGGGTTCTCAGTTTGAAGAAGTTGGGAACCATGTTAAAATGAGAAGTCCAGTGACCTTTCTGTTTTCCAGATCCTGTTCTGGCTTCTTCACAATTTACGTTGCTTCTGTTCTTCCAGAGTTGGTGCTACATAATAAGATTTTTCAGCAACATTTTCACAGAATGAGACCATCTTCTGTAGATTCACATCTCAAAGTGTCTTCTGCTGGTTAGATTCACAAGTAGCCATGCCAAATAGCTCACTTTGCGGATCGATAGGCATAATTTTGGGATGAAAACCAAAAACCGAGAAATCTTTCCCTGTCTTCCTAATTTATGAATCTCTCTTTGCTCTGGACTCAAGAAGATTTGTTTGGTACAGATTTGTTTCTACATCAAAAAGAATGTGTAAAGTAAGAAGTACTAAAATTAGGAATATGAAAGTAAGCTTGAGACTGCTGGTTGCCTGATTTTTTTTTTTTTTAAAAAAAAGATGGATGTTTTAGAATAAATGTTGTTCTGACCTAGGCTTCCTTAGAAAGTATACAGCACAAACTTAGCCTTGGCAAACCTCTTTAATTCATATGGCTGTGAATTATTGTCATTCCCAGTCTGAAAGGCTTCTCAAAGAGTCTTGCAGGAGAGTGTTTACAAACATCCACCTTATCTCCCTTGGAATGCTGCCAGAGAACTAATTGCCAAACAGAGGGCAAGGCCAAACTTAGCACAGAGTCAAACAGAACTTTTCCACAGCTTTTACCAACCAGATGAACTAATTGCTTCCTGCAAAAGCTCACATCCCATTCGCTTCTCTTTTATGTCTTATGGGAGGGGCCAATCATCTCCAAGCCTTACTCCCAAGTTGACCCTGTTTTCTTAATTGTTCCTGTCTCCTGGTAGCTCTGCACATGTGCACACTGGGAACAGTCTCACACTGTTCTTCTGCCTCGCTGATGTCAGACTCCGGAGACTCCGGAGGCAGCAAAGAACTGCCAGATGGCCCCTCTCTGCCTCTGACTCAGAGCCATCGCCCAACCCTTCCCCAGACTCCAGAACTGGCCCACGTTTCTCCCCAACCTCCTCACTGTCTGAATCTGCTGCCAGCTCTGTGGGCTGCTGGCGGGCCACAACATACATTGTGATAGGAAAGCTTGAGTTACTTGAGGCTATCTACAGCTGTGAGCCTGTTATGTCTTCTCCTTCATCAGAGAGAAGAAGCAGACTGCAAAAGAAAAATTGGAAATCTAATTTATTGATATTGACTAAAGTAACAGAATTTTGAAAGCCTGACAAGCTTTTTGCCTCTTATTCTAAAGAGAGGGAAGACAGCGCTAATTTGAGTTCCTTTCTTTTCTTTGCTCAAGGTTAAACAATGTTTTGCTAGCTGTCAAATTCCTTTTCTGAGGTCTTCCCTGTACGTCTCTACAGATAAGTACTAGAACTGCTCAGGATAGAGTCAGAAAAAATAGCACCTGACTTGAGAGAGGAAGAAAATGATGAAAACTCTATAATCTCACCTACAGGAGATATGAGATCTACCAGACATGCAAATTAAGTCTTTTAGACAAGTGAAGGAGGAAAAGTATGTAAACCTTCTGCTATGTTTATGCCTATTAACTCTAGTAGTCAAGAGGTTCATAGGGGACAGGATCAGTGGTGGGATTTAAATAATTTAACAACCGGTACTCTGCCCTAATAACCAGGTGGGTGGGCATAGCCATGGTGGGCATGGCCAGGGGTGCCTCCTGCACCCCTGGGAGCAAAAACGGGCTGCAGGGGGGAAATGCACCACCCTTGCTGCGCCCCATTTTGGGCCTAGTAGGCCTCCCTGCAGCCTCCTGGGAGCGAAAACAGGCTGCACGAGTGGGGGAGGGCTGCTGCTCCCACACTCTTTTTTGGCTTAGGAGTCTCCCTGAAGCCTCCTGGGAGGGAAAACATGCTGTGGAGGGGCACTGCCCCCTCATGCCCTGTTTTGGGCCTAGTAGGCCTCCCTCACTTAGAGAGCCAAAATGGGGTGCATGGGGACTCCTGGAAGGGGGGAGGGGAGGGGCCAACCAGCAATTTAACTACCGGTTCACCCGAATCGACCTGAACCGGTTGAATCCCACCACTAGACAGGATGCCAGGGCATACAAAATTGACTTTGAAAGTGAAAATACATATCCCAGGATAACGTTGCAGGATCCAATCTGGATCGGTCACAGGGACCAGAGGTTTTGTCTTCCAAGCTTTTGGACTTGTGTTGGAGCCCATTTTCAGGGAACTTCTAGTGAAAGACTCTACTGTTGGAGGTATTTTCTAACAATTATTGAACAGAGGCTGTTCTCTGTGGGGCAGTAAGAGTGCTTGGTTCTGTGGGGCAGTAAGAGTGCTTTGGAGCATAGCCAGAAGCCTTTAGGGTAAATCTTGATATATATTTTTTCATTCTTTGTGTCAGAGGAACATCTGAACAAAAGAAGCAGCAGCAATTTCTGTGTTTTGGTCTCCCACGTAATTCCAAGGCCTGTTGACCTCTCTTAATGTGGGAGAAGTTATTGAAGTCAGAAGACACTAAATTGGACCTCCAGATGCTTTCTTTGCTTGCTTGTCAATCACTTATCAAGTTCATCCATTAGTCACCTCTCCTTAAGTAACTAAACCATTTATGGACCTGGACATTTGACAAGGAAAAAGAGAATAGTTACACTTACATATAATGTAGTCCTGTCATTCTCTATCGATTTTTGTCAACAGTTGCAGCAAAGTAGATCAGCAAATTACAACCAGTTTTGATCATCACGTTAAGAAAAGTTGTTGAGACTTTGGACAAAGTGCAAGGAGAGCAACTATGATGATTAAAGGCCTGGAGACTAAAACATATGAAGAACAGTTGCAGCTCCAGAGCCCTAGAGGTCAGCAACCTGTGGCTCTGGAGCCGCATGTGGCTTTTTCATCCCTCTGCTGCGGCTCCGTGTTGCCAGTCAGCTCCACACTTGATAGGGCTTTCAGTTAGGATAGGTAGAGGAAAAAGGTTGCCACGCTAGGAGGAGACAATATGGTGGGTGGAACTGGACTTCCGGTTGGCTCCAGAATTGAAAGGGGGACTCCAGGTTAGGACCTTTGTGGCTCTGAGTGTTTAAGGTTGCCGACCCCTGGTCTAGAGAAAAGAAGGACTAGGGGTGACAAGAGAGCAGGGTTCCAATATCTCAGGGGCTGCCACAAAGAAGAGGGGGTCAACTTATTTTCCACAGCACCAGAAGGCAAGACAAGAAACAATGGATGGAAACTAATCAAGGAGAGAAGCAACCTGGAATTAAGAAGAAACTTCCTAACAGTGAGGACAATTAACCAGTGGAACCAGCTTGCCTTCAGAAGTTGTCTGTGCTTCATCACTGGAGGTTTTTAAGAAGAGACTGGACATATGGTATACCTCCTGCTTGAACAGGGGACTGGATTAGATGACCTCAAAAGTCCCTTCCAGCTCTATTCTGATTGAAATTGGTGGAAAAAACTGGCCTCGAAATTCTCAGGGCATCCTTGTTCCCTGCGTTATCTTCAACAAGGAGTTCCACTCTGATTGTGAAACCAGAGTAACATCAACAATCTGCCTTTG
Organism: Pituophis catenifer annectens; assembly: GCF_029215685.1. Taxonomy (NCBI): domain Eukaryota; kingdom Metazoa; phylum Chordata; class Lepidosauria; order Squamata; family Colubridae; genus Pituophis; species Pituophis catenifer. Next base: position 85,790,196 of record NW_027256886.1, on the reverse strand, counting down.
TTCAACACGGACCTGTTGAGTAATTTGCTATTGTTTGGTTTATTTAAAAAAGTTAGGTTCTGGAAGTTAAAAAGCTTAACTTGCCTGGAAAATGTAGATATGAGGCTGTATAGAAAGCCAGCTTTTCACCCACAGAAATAACTAAAGATTTCACGGAATTACATCATCTACCGACCCAGTTTTTGTCCTCATCAAAAAGACAATGTACTGTTTTATTGCTAAAGAGAACATTAGACAGACCACAAAGAAACTAAATACTTTAATTTTGACTGACTTTCCCATTATTGCCTACCGCTATCTTGGCTTCATACAAATCTGTGTGCAGTCATTGCTATGTCTGAGCATGGGGTCAGTCTAGAATTTAGGAATAAACTATTTGAATCAATTTATATTGATTACAGTATTGTGAGTATTATCACAATATAAAAGTGTGCATTGGAGATTATTATTTTAGACAGAGGTCTTTTTACAGAGGCACGATTGAGAGCGTTTTAACAAATTGCATCACTGTTTCGTTTGGTGGCTGCAGTGCCTCAGATAGAAAGTCCATACAGAGAGTGGTGAGGACAGCCGAGAACATTATAAGAAGCTTCCTTCCTGTTATTCAGGATACTGCTTATAAGCATTCTGTGCTTAGAGCTCAAAGAATTGTTAGGGACCTCTTACACCCATTTCACAGTCTGGGAGGGGGTTTCGAAGTATTTCTAGCAGGACTACCAGATTCTGTAACAGCTTTGTTTCTTTATGCCATCCGTCTGATAAACTCGCAAGATTAGTTTTTCTTGCCATGTACATGTATACATCCGAACTAGACTGTTTCTCCATGTCATATAATAAGTGGTGGTATTTAGCCAGTTTGGACCGGTTCAGGCGAACCGATAGTGATCTGCCGTGAGGTTTTAATTTTCTGGGGATTTTAAATTGTCTTGTTTTAGTACCATTTTATTGTTTGTGGTTTTTATTCTGTGTGCCTCCCCCCCTTGTCCTACGGGAGAAGGGCGACATATAAATTTGATAAAATAAAAATAAATAAATAAATAAATAAATAAATAAATAAATAAATAAATAGACTGAATACAGCCATTTTTGGCCTCCTGAAGGCCGGCCCCACTTGTCTCATTTTTGCGGAAAATGGGCCCATTTTTCGCAAAAACAGGGTGCGCAGAGGGTTTGGGAGGCCTGCAGAGTGCTCCTGGGGGCTGGAGATGTCAACCTGTCATCCTGTTCAACAGGAACATCTTCAGTACAATAACTTTTGCTCCTAAGACAAACGGGATGGTGGAAAGGAAGGCAAGAATGATGGGGCCTTTCCTCTTTTGCTCTCCTTCCCTGCCCATCTGGTCTACTTTGAGATTTACCTGGCAGCAAGGTGAAGACAGGCTCAGCTGGTGCCATTATTAGGATTCATAAGAGCAAAAACATAGCTCTAATTATAGTAAGTGAATGAGGCTCAGTGTGGTGGCTCAGTGGCTAAGCTTGTCGATCGAAAGGTCAGCAATTCAGCGGTTCGAATTCATAGTGCCGCGTAATGGGGTGAGCTCCCGTTACTTGTCTCAGCTTCAGCCAATCTAGCAGTTCAAACGCATGTAAAAAATGCAAGTAGAAAAATAGGGACCACCTTTGGTGGGAAGGTAACAGAGTTCCGTGCGCCTTTGGCATTTAGTCATACTGGCCACATGACTACGGAGACGTCATTAGACAGCGCTTGCTCTTTGGCTTTGAAACAGAGATGAACACCGCCCCCTAGAGTCGGGAACGACAAGCACATATGTGTGAGGGGAACCTTTACCTTTTCCTTATAGTTAGTGAATTAGGGGGTGAAATCCAGCCTCCACCATGTATTGGTTCTTTTTGTCAAATTAGTGGCTCATTTTAATGCTTTAGCTTTTAACGCTCAATGTTTTTGACATTCTAATCGTTTCATATTATTTTATGATGCTGTAAGCCACCCAGAGTCGCTTGATAGTGACATGGGCAGCATATGAATTTAATAATACATAAAATATCTAAATGCAGGTACTCCTCGACTTAAGACCACAATTGAGCCCAAAATTTCTGTGGCTAAGTGAGTCAGTTGTTAAACGAGTTTTGCCCCATTTTATGACCTTTCTTGCCACGGTTGTTAAGTGAATCACTGCAGTTGTTCAGTTAGTCACACAGTTGTTAGGTGAATTTGGCTTCCCCGTTGACTTTGCTTGTCAGAAGGCTGCAAAAGAGGAACATGTAACCCTGAAACAGTCATAAGTACCTGCCAGTTGCTAAGTGTCCGAATTTTGGTCATGTGAGATGCTTCAATGGTCATAAGGGTGAAAAATGGTCACTGTTTTCACTGGTGTGGTGTCTTCGAATGGTCACTAAATGAACTGTTGTAAGTCAAGCATCACCTGTAAATATGCAACAGTGATAAACTCATCATGGATGATATGGTTTTGTCCCTTAGTTATCCTGCCAGCGGTTGATGTTTTAAGGATAGCAATGTTCCAATATTTGAGGGGCTGCCACAAAGATAGGGGGGTCAAATTATTCTCCAAAGCACCAGAAGGCAGGACAAGAAACAATGGATGGAAACTAAGCAAGGAGAGAAGCAACCTGGAATTCAGGAGAAACTTCCCAACAGTGAAGACAATTAACCTATGGAATGACTTGCCTCCAGAATAGGGGATGCTCCATCAATGGAGGTTTTTAAGAAGAGACTGGACAGTCACTTGTCTGAAATGCTATAAGGCAGCGATGGTTAACCTTTTTGCTGCCAAGTGCCCAAAGCGTGCATGCTCACACGAATGCATGGTGTGCGTGCCCAAACCCCCAAAATGCAATGCGAGTGCGCCCCCTGCACATGTGCCCCACCTCCACGCATGTGCATGCGTTCTCCACACATGCAACCTGTCCCCATGCCCTGTTTTGGCTTCCAGATTGGTGCAGGAGGCTTTCCAAGCCCAAAACAGGGTGCGGGGGGCCCCCGCATGGTGCCCCCATGTCCCGATTTGGCTTCCAGGTTGGTGCAGAAGGCTTTCCAGGCTCAAAATGGGGTGGGGGGGCACGGGCACGAACCCCCAAAATGCAATGCAAGTGCCCCCCATCCATGCACCCCGCCCCCCCCCCGTGTATGCACGGCAGAGACCCGAAGACCATCTGGCCAGCGGGAGCCATGCGTGCATATGCGCGGTGGAGCTGGGTTGGGGCGACAGCTAGCGTGCCCACAGAGAGGGCTCTGCGTGCCACTTGTGGCACACGTGCCATAGGTTCACCATCACAGGTATAAGGTCTCCTGCTCGAGCAACGGGTTGGACCTCCAAGGTCCCTTCCAGTTCTATTCTGATGGGGTTGCTGCAGCCTCGGGAGCCGGATGGTGTGCTTCTGAGAAAAATAAACAGCTTCTCCAAAGGCTATTTGCCGTGAGTGGGTGTGTTTTTTTCCTCCCCACACAGGAGGAAACAGCGGTGAGCCCTGTCCATTCGTAAAGGAATCGATTGGGTCAGCAGTGGAAAATCCATCTGCAAAGTTGTATCAACAAAAGCTAAGAGTGGAAAAACACTGGCGGAGGAAAAAAGGAGGGCGCCTGGGGGGGGACACTGACAAGTTCCCAGCGAGCTCGCAGAGGCCTCCCAATCCAGCAGCTCGGAGTGGCTTCTGCGAAATGCTTCAGAAAACGTATCTTACTTATGCTAAACTCCTTACGACGGCGATGCCCTTTTAGAGAGGGTGTTTCATTTAATAACGCTCATTATATTAGCTCCACCTAAAGTAATCAGTGACTTTGATGAGAGCCCCGGCGCCTGTGTTCTTTTATTTGATCTGGGAATAAATTAGCACCTCTTTGCTTTGCTATCTTGTGTCTTTTCTTTTTTTTCTTTTTTTCTTTTTTCTTTTTCCAGCCCAAATACATAAACATGAAGCTGTCACTGTCAGGAAAATCCATGGCTTCTCTCTCCTTAACACTCCCCCCTCCCTCCTTTCCTGTTACACAGCTTTGATTTTATTTAAAGAGGATTTCCTACCACCCCAGCACTCGCTTTAAAGTGTACTAAGCACACGATGTTAGCTTGCTGATGCTGCTTGTTTCCTATGTGAGGGGAAAAAGGAGGGGCAGACACAAAGTCTCCTGCTGGAGCAAAAGAGACCTCTTATCGCCCAGTTATTTTTCCCTTTCGGCGCAACGGACTCTATTGTTTCTTGAGACTAGGAATCAAAAGTGTTACTAGACAACCCAAAGAGGATGCCAAGAAGGTGGTGCCAGTGTCTTCCAATATTTGAGATGGGCTGCCCCAAAGAAGAGGGGAGGTCAACCTGTTTTTCCCGAAGCACCAGAAGGCAAGGCAAAATTGGACAACCGTTTGTCTCAAATGGAGTAGGGTTTCCTGCTTGAGCAGGAGGTTGGACTAGTCACTAGAAGACCTCCAAGGTCTCTTCCAACTCTGTTATTCTGTTGTTTTGTTAAGAAGCAATAGATGGCAACGTTCTCTCTCCCTCCCTCCCTTCCTCTTCTCTCTGCTTTCCTTTCTCCCTCCCATCCCCCTCCTTCCTTCCTTCCTTCCTTCCTTCCTTCCTTCCTTCCTTCCTTTCTCTTCTCTCTGCTTTCCACCCTCCCTCCCATTTCTTCCTCCCTTCCTCTTCTCTCTGCTTTCCTTCCTCCCTCCCTCCCTTCCATCCCGTCCTTCCTCTTCTATGTGCTTCCCTCCCTCCCTTCCTCTTCTCTCTACTTTCCTTCCTCTCTCCCATCCCTTCCTTCCTCTTCTCTCTGATTTCCTTTCTCCCTCCTATTCTTTCCGTCCTTCCTTCCTTCCTTCCTTCCTTCCTTCCTTCCTTCCTTCCTTCCTTCCTTCCTTCCTTTCTACCTTCTTCTCTCTGCTTTCCTTCCTTCCTCCCTCCCCTCCCTCCCTTCCTCTTCTCTCTGCTTTCCTTTCTCCCTCCCATCCTTTCTTCTTTCCTTCCTTCTTTTCTCCCTCTTCTTTCTGCTTTTTCTCTCCCTCCCTCCCTTCCTCAACTCTCTGCCTTCCTCCCTCCCTCCCTCCTCCCTCCCTCCCTCTTCTATCTGCTTTCCTTTCTCCCTCCCATCCTCTTTCTTCTTTCCTTCCTTCCTTCCTCTCTCTTCTTTCTGCTTTCCCCCTCTCTCCCTCCCTCTTCTCTCTGTTTTCTCCCTCCTTCTGTCCCTTCTTTCCTTGTTCCTCCCTTCCTTCCACTTCTCTCTGCTTTCCTTTCTCCCTCCCATCCTCTTTCTTCTTTCTTTCCTTCATTCCTCTCTCTTCTTTCTGCTTTTCCCCTCCCTCCCCTTTCTTCCTTCCTCTTCTCTTTGCTTCCCTCCCTCCCTCCCTTCCTTGTTCCTTCCTTCCTTCCTCTTCGCTCGGCTTTCTTCCCTCCCTCCTTTCCTCCCTCCCTTCCTCTTGTCTCTGCTTTCCTCCCTCCCTCCCCTTCCTTCCTTCCTTCCTTCCTTCCTTCCTTCCTTCCTTCCTTCCTTCCTTCCTTCCCATACCTTGCAATCTCTGATTTTTCTCATTTTCCATCCCAGTAGTGGTCAGATACAATGCTGCTAAGCCCCCTCCTCGTTTACTCCCTTTTCTCCCTTCTCTTTCATAGCAGAAAGAAGACTGGAAACTTTTTTCCTCTCTCACCGAGATAGGATTGTAATAAGCAACCCTGAAACGCTAGAAATTATATTTACCAACATAGATTAGCTAGCCTGATTTATTATTGAAATTCGTGTAATGAATGCATGCTTCATCTTGTCCCTAATATCCAACATAGCCTCCCTCCAGCTCCTTTGAGTTATGGCGAGAACATCCGGAAGAAAAACCCTCCAGGCCAAACCACCTCCTGGCAATGTCCTTATATAATAAATTGTTAGTTGACTTAAGGACATGCTGCTGTAATGCCAGCTGTGAAATTGTGATTTGCTTTTCCATAAGAACCTCTTGTAAGGAGAATTTCCCAAATGAAAATTGCCTCTAATATAACAATAGAAGACAATCTTTATGGCTCAGGTTTCAACTGTGGGGTCCTTGGTGCTCTCTGAGAGAGGTTGTTTTCTAGCAGATGTTTCACATACGCGCCATCAGCAATCCCAGGTGTAAATGAATGACGTCTACATCTTCCCCATTCTTCCATCCATCCCACTTTCACCCAGACTAATTCTAATTCATGAAGTTTCAAGGTCCTTTCCTGTTTTTCCTAACTCCTTGCATGTCAGGTGCTAGCAACCAGATCTAAAGGTTCAAATTGACTACTTGATTGTGGTCTACCTATAGTACAGGAATCTACCCAAAGGTGAAATCCTCTGAGCCTGTTACTGAGTGTGCGCTTTGCGCGCGCATGCACACCTGAGGCATGCCCGTGCAGCACTAAAAAAGGAACATTTTTAAGCTTTCCAAGTCTGCAAAGGTAAGTAGAACAGTGAGGGGAGGGGGAATCCGCTGTGCCATGCGCTTTAGATTAGCTAGAAAGCAGGAAATCTGACAATTCTAGCTAATATAAATCACGTTTCACAGCTGATCGTTGCCCAGCTGATCGTCAGAAATACCAGTTCGCCTGAACTGGTAGCATTTTTCTACTACCGGTTCGAAAGAACCAGTCCGAACCGGTAGCATTTCACCCCTGAATCTACCCAGACTGTTTGCCGCATTGATGATGTTACCTAATTGGATAATGAAATCTTTAAGAAAATCACCCAAGCTCAGAGAGCACCAAGGACCCCGCTGCTTGGTTTCCCTTGGGAATATACAGGTAATGTTCCATGGAACTTAGGAGAGGGTCAAGCTTCAGTCTCTTGTGGCTGTGCAAATACTTGAGGCTAGTTCCCCATTTGATTCCTCCTCTTTGTCTGGCTGGGTGTTTCCCAACATCCCATTAGAACGTATCTATTAAGACATTCAGAGTGTGCCTCTTCTGATCTAGGCTTCCTGAGTCATTAAAGCACACGAGTAGTCCCAAAAACCTCTTTTATTGCAATAACTGTGAATTCTGTTCATTCACAGGGGAGTCCCAATTAATTATAAAGAGTCCTTTGGGATAATCATCCACCTTTATCTCCCTTGACATGCTGCCAAAGACCTAATTGGCAAAGCCACATGGAGTCCAGAATCAAACAGAGCTTCAGGCTTTAAGCTGAACCGAATGAACAAACGTTGCTTCCTACAAAGGCCCACGTGCCTTTGCTCCTCTTTTAAGTCTTATGGGAGGGGCCAATCATCTCCCAGCCCTATTCCTGAGTTGTCCCTTTTGTTTTAGCTGTTCTTGCCTTCTGGCAACTCTATGCATGTGCGCCCTGGGAACAGGATCCTCCTGTTCCTCTGCCTCGCTGAGGTCCAACTCTGGAGGCTCCAGAGGCAGTACGTACCTCCCAGATGGCGCTTTCTCTGCCTCTGACGCAGATCCCTCATCCGAGCCTTCCCCAGACTCCAGGACTGGCCCTCGTCTGAGCCTTCCCCAACCTCCTCACTGTCCGACTCTGCTGCCAGCTCTGCAGGCAGGTGGCGGGCCACAACAGTGCCTATTAAGAAAAGCACACACAGATGCACATAGAAAACTGAGCGAAATAAACAGAAATTTAGAAGAATAGAATGATGAACGAAGGCTCTAAACTTTGCCAAAAGCCGGTTGGTGATCTCGTGGTGTCAGGGTTAAAGCTGGTGAGGCGGGACTCAATTATTTTCAGGGCAGACAGAGCAGTTCTGTAAACATGGAACAGATATCTCTGACTTTCAAGGTTGAGAAAAGAACAGTCCAAAATCAATACAGTCAAGTCAATAGCAATAGCATTTAGACTTATATACCACTTTGTAGTGCTCTACAGCCTTCTCTCAGCGGTTTACAGAGTCAGCCTCTTGCCTCCAACAATCTGGGTTCTCATTTTATTGACCTTGGAAGGATGGAAGGTTGAGTCAACCTTCAATGCAAGAAGGAAAAAAAAAAACAGTGGTTTAAAAACTCCTGATTTTTTTTTTTTAATTTGCATTGTTATGCTGACATGGCACTGTCTTTTCAATAAAATAAAATAAAATTAAGAAGGAAAAAAAAAAAGCTCCTGAGATGACATATATACAGGGGTGGGATTCTACCGGTTCAGACCAGTTCGGGAGAACCGGTAGCTCCAACGATCAGCTGGAAGCAAAACAGTTCGCTCCGACAATCAGGTCGGCCCACCCACCTGTCCCTGCACTTTACTTACTTTTATCATCTCAGCTGATTGGCACGGCAGAGCGGATTGCCATGCCTCAGCTGTGTTACTCCCAAGTGGTAACACAGAAGGTTTGTAAAACTGTGTGTACATGCAAAGCGTGCAATCACCGAACTGGTTGTTAAACCGGCAGCATCTCATCACTGCATATATAAGACCAGTTTCCTGTGTTTTGCAGTAGGCTGGTCTTCTGATCACCATGAATCAACCTCTATAGCTATGTGGAGTCTATGAAACTTTGACTGAAAAATTCCAGAGTGTCAACATTCATTGTGGTGCCTGGTGTAAAGTCAGATACATTTTTTATACATTTTTTTTTATTATTATACACTGGGAATATTGCCTCCAGTTCTGGTCACCATAATATAAAAACCAGGTTGAGACTCTGGAAGGAATGCAGAGAAGAGCAACAAAAATGATTAGGGGGCTGGAGGCTAAAATATACGAAGAACAGGAATTGGGTATGTCTAGTTTAATGAAAAGGAGGACTAGGGAGATGTGATTGCACTGTTCCAATATTTGAGGGTCTTCTTCAGAGACGAGAGGGTCGAACTATTTTCCAAAGCTGTTGTGGTCCGCCAGCACCCTGCGGAGCTGGCAGCAGTCAGACAGTGAAGAGGCTGGGGAGGACAATGGGCCAGTCCTGGAGTCAGGGGAAGGCCCGGATGAGGACTCTGTGTCGGAGGCAGAGATGGGGCCAGGGCCATCTGGGAGCGATGCGCAGACTCCAGAGCCTCCAGAGGCGATTAGCAGAGGGGCAGAGGAACAGGAGGAGCCTGTTCCTAGTACACACATGCAAAGAGCTGCCAGAAGGTCAGAGCAGCTAAAGCAAAAAGGACAACTTGGGAGTAAGGCCAGGAGATGATTGCCCCCCCCCCTCGCCCCAGAAGGCTTAAAAGAGCAGCAACGGCTCTTGGGATCTTTGTAGGAAAGCAACATTCTACATTTGTTCTTGTCAGTGTCTCTTGCTTCTGAACTTTTGCCAAGAAAAGTCTTTGGCAGGGTGTCAATGTAGACAAAGGTTGGTGATAAGGTCAAAGGACTGTTTACGAAGAATTTGTTTTGGACATAATTTGGACTAAGCTGAGAATGAAGTAATTCTCAGCTGTTCTAATAAAATAAAAGTTTGTTTAGGATTGATTGTGTCTGGTAATAACTACTTGGGCCAAAGTCACAACAAAAGCACCAATAGGTAAGACAAGAAGCAATGGATGGAAACTAATCAAGGAGGGAAGCAACCTAGAACTAAGGAGAAATTTCCTAACGGTGAGAACAATGAACCAATGGAATGGGTTGCCTTCAGATGTTTGGTGCACCTCATCACTGGAAGCTTGTAAGAAGAGAATGGACAACCATTTGTCTGAAATGGTATTGGTATAGGGCAGTGGTGCCGAACCTTTTAATCACCGAGTGCCAAACAGGTATGCGCTTTGAGCGCTTTGCGCACACGTACTATCCACACTAATTCATGGCTCCTCCCCCGTGTGCTGCGCACCCAACCGCACCATCTGCACATGCATGCGGTTTTTGCATGCCCCCCCATGCACTATGTGTAAAATTGCACCATCTGCGCATGGGCATGGTTTTTGCACGCGCAATGTGTGCATGCGCAAACATGTATGCCTGTGAAGGAGAGCTCTGAAGACCAGCTGGGTCCCCTAAATTGCACGCATGCATACCAGAGGCCCAAACACCAGCTGGGGCATGCACATGTGCGCAGCAGCAAGTGAGTTGGGTGACAGTTCGTGTACCCAGAAAGATGGCTCTACGTGCCACCTCGGGCACGCGGAGCCATAGGTTCGCCATCACGGGTATAGGGCAGGGGTGAAATCCAGCAGGTTCTGACAGGTTCTGGAGAACCGGTAGTGGAAATTTGAGCAGTTTAGAGAACCAGCAGCAGAAATTTTGAGTAGTTCGGAGAACTGGCAAATACCACCTCTGGCTGGCCCCAGAATAGGGTGGGAATTGAGATTTTGCAATATCCTTCCTCCAGGAGTGGGGAGGGAATGGGGATTTTGCAGTATCCTTCCCCTGGAGTGGGGTGGGAATGGGGATTTTGCAGTATCCTTCCCCTGCCACACCCACCAAGCCACACCACGCCCACCAAGCCACACCCACAGAACCGGTAGTAGAAAAATTTGGATTTCACCATTGGTATAAGGTCCCCTGTTCAAGCAGGAAGGTTGGACTAGAAGTCTTCAGAGATCCTTTCCAATTCTATGTTCTTATTATGCTACTATGGTATAGCTGAATTTGGAATTCCATTCATATGTACTTATAGGAAAACATCCAACTCAGAGGTTTTTGAATCAATATGGAATCCGTAGGACTGCCTTAGGTCAATTTTAGCCTCTCCTTTGCACAAAATTTGGCGCTCAAAGCATTCCTGCTGGACCTTAATAAGCCTTGTTTGCTTATTTTTAAGTAGCTGTTCAAATATAATCTCTTCCCAGTTGGTGTCAAAGTTGCCGCCTTTTATCGTGACAAATTAGAGACAGTCGGTCCATTTATCCAGGGACAAAATCAAAAGCCTGTTATGATGCCCCAGCCTAACTATGGAACACACTGCTTTGATTTTAATTATTAAATAAGGAGCTGGAAAACAGGTCAGCAATACTTGGCAAGGATCACAGATTTATTACCTAAAGTGGTGAGGTTTTTTTTCCATATTTAGGATGAAAAGGTTAAAAGCATGCATTAGACTTCTGTAAACACCTTATTCTTAATTTTGCTTTTAAAGACTCTGCCTGATGCTCATCTTTTCCATCTCTGGAAATTCTCACATGCAGATTCATAATTTTTTTTTTTTTTTAAAGGAAGAACTAGCCGATGTTTTCTATGGACACATCAATCTCAAGACTGCTAATGAAGAGATAAACTACATTAGGGTAAGTCTGTCTGATATATAGGTAAATGTCTAGGGAGATTATTCTCAGTCATCCAGGTCGTGGTTGTCCCAAAGGTGCTTTTTCAAGAGGCAACTGGAGTGTCTGGATTTTCTTTGAAGACGTTTCGCTTCTCGTCCAAGAAGCTTCTTCAGCTTCTGAACTGAAGAAGCTTCTTGGATGAGATGCGAAAACTTCTTCAAAGAAAAATCAGAAAGTCCAGTTGCCTCTTGAAAAAGCACATTTGAGTTTGTCTGATGTATTTTGAGCTGATCTTCAAAAAAAAAGGGGAAAGGAGGGAAGAATAGGGTAGGGTAGGGTAAGGTAGGGTAGGGTAGGGTAGGGTAGGGTAGGGTAGACTAGACTAGACTAGACTAGACTAGACTAGACTAGACTAGAATAGAATAGAATAGAATAGAATAGAATAGAATAGAATAGAATAGAATAGAATAGAATAGAATAGAATAGAAGCTGGAAGGGACCTTGGAGGTCTTCTAGTCCAGCCCCCTGCTCAAGCAGGAGGACTTATACCATTTCAGGTAAGTGACTGTCTAGACCAGTGATGGCTAACCTTTTTGCCGTCATGTGCCAAAAGCAGGGAGAGTGTGTGGGGGTCACATGCGTGCATGCCCACACCCATAATTCAATGCACATACCCCCGAACACGCACGCATGGGCCCCCCCCACGCTCCCCCTGCTTTTGACACGGTGGGCCCAGTAGGTCTGTTTTTTGCCCTCCCCAGGCTCCAGAGGCTTTCTTGGAGCCTGGGAAGGGCTAAAACGGCCTTCCCCACCCTCCCGGAGGTTTGGAAACAGCCCGTTTCCTGACTTCCGCTGGGCCCGGAAGGCCTGAAAATCAGCTGGCCGGCGCGTGAATACATGCTGGAGCTGAGCTAGGGCAACGCTAACGTGCCCACAGATATGGCTCTGTATGCCACCTGTGGCACGCGTGCCATAGGTTCGCCATCACGGGTCTAGACTCTTCTTAGAAACATCCAGTGATGGAGCGCCCATGATTTCTGGAGGCAAGCTGTTCCACTGACTCACTGTTGAAGTGAGTGAGGAAGGAAGGAAGGAAGGAAGGAAGGAAGGAAGGAAGGAAGGAAGGAAGGAAGGAAGGAAGGAAGGAAGGAAGGAAGGAATCAAATTTAAATTTAATGAAAACATTTTCAGGGAATGTTGATGGAGATGGCAAGTTGGTTGAAGAATCAGAAAACATTCCACCGAATATATTTAAGCTTTTGAAAACTGGGCCACCTTTCTCTAGAACCTCTGTGGTGAATACTTGGTAATTACAGCAAGCTATCAGGGATCCAAGTAACACCCCCAACAAAAGAAAACTCCGAGGCTTGAGTTTCCTCAAAGTTTCATTTTATTAGAGATGTCATATTGGCACTTCTGGGAAAACCCAAATCTGAAAGTTTCCAGGCTTTTCCTACCCAAAGGAAAGTCCAAGTCCCTGCCCAACACCCACAAGTCCATCACATGGTCCAATCAAACACCGCCCCAACTGTGGGCACAGAAAATTTCAAAGAATGTTAACTATCAAAGATCCTGCTTCTTTTTCCAGGCAAGGCAGAGCCCTGATCGTCCCAAACATGCTTTTTCAAAAGGCAACTGGACTTCCTTTGTTTTTTTCTTGAAGACCTTCCGCTTCTCATCCAAGAAGCATCCTCAGTTCTGGCCGAATGCTGGGCAATGAAAGGATTTATATATTCCTTGCGATGGTTTGGCAGTTAGCCCTTTGAAGGTGGATTGTTAGCTCTCTGAGAATCATTGTCGTCCAGATCCAAGAAAGCTTCACACCCATTGGCACCCTGAATTAGGGGATCCTAATTCAGGATCCCTGATAGTTGACTCCCTATTGGTCTCCGGGCACAATTCAAGGTGTTGGTTATTACTTTTAAAGCCCTACATGGCTCAGGGCAAGGCTATTTTCGAGACCGCCTTCTACCGCATAGCTCTCAACGACCGATAAGATCCCACAGAGTTGGTCTCTTCCGGGTCCCATCAGCTAAACAATGCCGGCTGGTGGGCCTGCAGGGGAGGGCCTTCTCTGTGGCTGCCCCAGCTCTCTGGAACCAGTTACCTCCTGAGGTCCGGACCATCCCCACCCTATTGGCCTTCTGAAAAGCGGTGAAGACCTGGCTTTTCTGGCAGGCCTGGGGCCGTTGATCTCGCTTTGCGATCTGACAAGATCCGGCCATGAATGGTGTGAATGGGTTTTAATGTCTTTAATGCTTTTAATTTTTAAGTGTTTTTTATAGTGATTTTTTTGAGTGTATTGTGAGCTGCCCTGGGTCTTCGGAGAGGGGCGGCATATAAATTGAATAAATAAATAAATCAATCCTGAGGGCACAGGGTCACCTGAATCAGAGTCCCAATGGGTGTGGAACCTTCTTAGAACTGAATCACTTGGATGATTGAAACTTGGATGACCGAGAAGCTCCATAGATACATAGCCCTGATAGTCGACTCAAGCCCCATCATCTAAACTTTAAGCACAACTGGAACAGTGAACATTCCCGGAAGCTGTATGGCTGTGCTGTTACTCCTTAGAATTGTGATGGCGAACCTTTGAGAGACCGAGTGGCGAAACTTCATCCCAAAACCCGCTTATTTATGGCAAAGTGCCAACATGGCAATTTAACCTGAATACTGAGGTTTTACTACCTAAAATAATGACAAAACAAGGCAGAGTTCAGCCAATTGTTCTAAGAAAAACGTGATAAATGCACTTTTTCTTTCCTGCTTTTGAAATATTACATTTAGCAACAATAAAAAATAAAAACTTTTGTAATATCGTTTCTCTTTCCCTCCTTCTCTCTCTCTCTCCCCCTCTCTTTCTCTCTCTCTCTTTCTCTTTCCCTCCCTCCCTCTCTTTCCCTCTCTCTTTCCCTCTCTTTCCCTGGAGAAACCTGATGGAGCTGAGCTGGGGCGAAGGCGCATGTGCCCACAGAAAGGGCTCTGCGTGCCACCTCTGGCACATATGCCATAAGTTCCATAAGGACCCAGTTGTGGGGGCAATAAGCTGACTTTGTATAAATATACAAAAGGATGAAGGCTATTGCTGAGCACCTTGTAAGCCGCCCTGAGTCTTCGGAGAAGGGCGGCATATAAATCAAATTAAAAAAAAAAAAAAAAAAGTTCGCCATCAGGGCCGTAGAGCATTGTGTTGTTAGGGAGCCCCTTGTCATTGTAGGAAGTTAGCACCCTCCCCTCTCCTAGAAGAATGAAATATTTTAGGAAATATTAAAAGGGCAGAATATTTCCCCTAAAAGGAAGGCAGAAACTAACCTCCCCCTCCCCCCCACATACACACACACCTTTGTCAATGGGCCATTAAGGCCTCTATTCTACATAACAAAGATCTCCCTCCTTCAGGCAGAGCCATTTAATTGCCCTTCGTTGCATCATCACCCAGCAAGGCTCAACCAAGCTTGGGACTCAAGACAGACTACAGAGTTACCCCTGCATGGCCACATGGGAGTCTGACAACCAATCAGAATACCAGCTCAAATTCAAAGCCCAACAGATGGCATAAAACCCAGGCACTCTCAACATCTCTGCCCCTTTCTGCTCAGGAACTCAAGCCATGTGATCCTGTTCATCAATAAACCTTCTTTCCAAGCAACTTCTATGAATCCAGTGTCTGACTGTACTTCCTGAGAATGCTCAGGAAGATAAATCTACCTCAGCACCTGCTTCTGCCCTACTATCACAGCACCATTAAGAGTGTCCTGACATACGGCATTCTTGCATGGTATGGGAGCAGCTCTGTAGCGGATAAAAAAGCTCCACAGAGAATCATTAAAACTGCCCAGAATGTCATCGGGCTCCAGCTACCAGCCTTGGACGACATCTTCGAATCTCACTGTTTGAGAAAGTTGCATAACATTCTCAGAGACTCTTCCCATCCTGCTCACAATCTTTTTGGACTGTTGCCTTCTGGCAGAAGATACAGAACAATTAAAACTCGGATCACACATTTTCTGAATAGTTTTTATCCCAGAGCTATAATTGCACTCAACAATGAACTAAAGGGCCACCATCAGTGAGCTGTTGGACAGCATTACTTGGTCTGTTGTGTGGATGTTTGGGTGGTTTAGGGGTGGGGAATTGTGGTGGGTGGGAGTGTGTTTGGGGATTGTTATGTGTGTTGGACCTGGCCTTTGGGTGTTAAGTGAATTTCGTTGTATGGGTATACTGTGTATATATGTACAATGATAATAAAGTTGTTGTTGTTGTTGTTGTTGTTGTTGTTATTATTATTTATTGGTTAATCTTTAGTGAGATTCACAGCCTTTGAGGCTGGTTAATAGCTCAGCAGCTCGAGTCCTAACCAAGGACCTAGGAACTGTTAAGGTATCATCGGAGGATGTAAGCTGTTCCGAGTAAGGTGGTTTTTTGTGGAGTCAAAATGTTCAAGTCCGGTAAATTTAGAATTTCTAAATAGCAGGGTAGCCCTTTGGGTATTGCCCCAAGGGCTCCAATTACAATCGGGACAACACACAATTTCTTATTCCACAGTCGCTCAACTTCAATTTGCAAGTCCCAGTACTTTGTGATTTTTTCTTGCTGCTTATCTTCAATCCGTGCATCACCAGGTATTGCAATGTCAATGAACCATACTTTTTTCTTTTCAACTATTGTTATGTCAGGTGTGTTGTGGACCAAGTGCCTGTCAGTCTGAATCCTGAAGTCCCACAAGATCTTGAGTTTCTCATTCTCTAAAACTTTCTCAACCTGATGTTCCCAGTGGTTTTTGCTATACTCAAATCCAAACTTCTGGCACAATTTCCAGTGAATGATCTTAGCAACGCGGTCATGGCGTTGTAGGTAGTCAGTTGTGAAATTTTGCTGCACCCACTGATCAGGTGGTCGACTGTCTCATCTTTCTCATTGCAGAGGCGGCATTTGCTGTTGGTGGTAACATGTTGAATTTTTGCCTTCATGCAGTTTGTGGCTTGTTCTTGAGCTGCCAAAATAAAGCTTTCTGTTTCTTTTTTCAGTACTCCTGATCTTAACCACTTCCAAGTTAGTTTCTGGTCAGCTTTGCCTTCAACACTTTTCAAATATTGGCCATGCAGAGCTTTGCTTTTCCAATTTTCAGCTCGCTGCTCAATTACTTTTTTCTTATATTCTGCTTGTTGTTGTTGTTGTTGTTGTTGTTGTTGTTGTTATTATTATTATTATTATTATTTTCGCCACTTGGGAACTGTACCCAGAAGGCTATTTCTTCCAACATCATAATGCCAACACAGTCTATCTCCCGATTAATATGGATTAGCGAATGCAGACACCAGTCTCGAGAACATCTGTGACCCACCTTTAGCTGCACAACTAGGGGCTCGAGTTGTCACCAAACTTTTTTTTTTTTATCGTCGTCTCTGATCTCCATAGAGAGAGACGAGACGACGGCAACCCCAAACAGCTTGATTTGAGGAGGGGGGAAGTGATGGCAGCTCATAAATCTCTCTAATCCTCTCTCTTGGCTGATTTTACAAGCAATTGGAAACGTTTGCCGGGGTGTAATGGCATCTCTTCCATCCTTGCACAGTGGGGATGGGGAAACACCACTTTAGGGTACTCATAGTTTCCCTACTGGAACAGCAGAGACCACAGATGGAGCTTTGTATTACTTCTCAAGCCTCGTGATCTGGTCTTTGTTACGTTCATTTTAGACTGCCCTTAAATCAGGACCAGACAGACTCGTGCAGAAAATGCTTGCATTTTTTTGCCCTTCCCCTTCATCTTTTGGTTTGAATTAGGTTAGAAAGAAGCAGCAAAGGGGGGGGGGGAGACAGGAGGGCTTCTGAAGACATCCTAACAAACCTCATTCCTATCACTTTGCAAAATTGCAGCTAGATGGTGTCTTAGCAAAGAAAACTCATCTATACGGTACCTACTCAGAAAGATTTGTGTTGGGGCATTGGAATTACGGATATCCAAATGACACTTTTCTTCCAATAGCATACCATATCTGCAAAAGGATAAAAAAGAATCGATTTCCTGATATTGCAAGGGTAAGCTAATGAGACATCCTGAAAAGATGCTTTAAAAAAAAAAAGATTTTGGTGGTGTATTTTTCGGAGTATAAGACGCTCCGGACTATAAGATGCACCTACCTTTTTTGGGGAGGAAAACAAGAAAAAAAAAAATCTGTCTCCCAGCAATTTGCCTCATTGCAGCAAACAGCAAACAGCCTGCTTTAGTTTCATTTTCAGCACAACCTGATTAGCACAAGAAAAAAATTCTGCCTCCCAGCAATTTGCCTTCTTGCAGCAAACAGCAGAGGCAATAGGCAATGGCAATCCCTGCAGCCTGAAACAGTTGGGGGTCAGGAGGCTGATCCAACCGACAATCAACTGTTTGTGCTAATCAGACTGTGCTGAAGCTGAAATGGGCTGTTTACTGTTTGCTGCAAGAAGGTAAATTGCTGGGAGGCAGAGGCCAAAGGGCGGGGGCCAGCAGGTGGGCGGGCCCAAATTTTCACCCTCCTTTAGGGGTGGGGGGATAAAGTGCATCTTATACTCCGAAAAATACGGTAAGTTTCAGAAAGGGGCAGCTGCTGTTAAAAATGCCAACTTAGATAACTAAATTATCATTCACACCAAACTACATTGGTGAATGAGAGGAGTGTCTGATTTAAAAATAATTAATTACAGCTTTATTAAAAATAAAATTAAAAATAAAACTTTATTTATGATTCCCTCCTCACAAACTTTTTAAACTTCTATTTAATTTTTTTTTAAGTAAATAATGGCGGATTTGAGATAGAAAATATGTAGTATAGCAGATATTTGAAGGCAAGGAAAATAAATAGCTCTTTGCAAAAGAAAAAGAAACAGAAGAGAGGGAGGGAGGATGGAAGAGAGGAAGGAAGGAAGGAATTATTAAACAGTAGAATTAAGCAGAAATGAAATGGAAATTAAATAGTAATCTTCTAAAATGGAAGCAGGGGATCAGAGTATAAATCATATAAATATAAATCACATGTAATAAACCAGAAGTTTAAATCGTCAACAGTTAAGGGTTAAAATTGTAAAGATGATGAAATTTCTAGATGTGACAAACAGGAGTAACCATGAGAGACATGGAAGGGTAAAGAAACACCTTCAGAAGAAGTGTTCAATTGTGCAGAAATGGATAGACTCACATTGGAATTCAAAAATCATATTATGATTCACAAGAACCGGTAGTAAAACCGGTGGGAGGCCCCGCCCACTGCCCTGGATGTCATCATCGGCGATCTGCGCATATGCAGAAGTGAGCACACACGCGCGATTCCGTTGCGAACCGGTAGTAAAGGTAAGTAGAACCCACCCCCGGAGCTGACATCCATTTGATAAAACGTGGAGCAGCTGCACATGTTATGAGTGGTGCCACAGTTCTGACAGCAAGAAAGGAGGGAACTCTTGTCAAGAACATCTTCAGTCTGGAAACAGCCTCAGGTAACTAAAAGAAGCAGAATAAATGATGATAAATATGTCAAACGGTGCAGAGTTTTGTCTGGAACTACCACTGGCGAAAAGTCACAAAATCAAGGGTTTAGTCTGGCAGAACTGAAGTTACCACGGTGCTTAACTTTTATTTCCTTTTAATGTCAGTTCACAGCAGAAAATCCTTGCTTGGAAACTAACCACATTTGGTGTTTTTTTTTTTCTTTCTAAGGTTAGAATGATGGCTTAATTTTATTCTTTCTCTATCTTCTGTCTGGGCGTGTGTCCTTCAGGCTTTTTACAGACTATTTGGTGTTTTTATTTTTTTTTAAATATTTTTTACGGCAGTGACCATGCTCTTTGTGGTAACCATTTTTAAAGTCCTGAAGTGTGCTTTGAACTTTGATCTGATGTTAACTGCTAGCAGAAGCCCATATGGCCATCTAATGGGCTTTCATAAGTAATTTGGACCATATTCCTTTTGTTTTAGAATAGAATAGAATTTTTTTATTGGCCAAGTGTGATTGGACACACAAGGAATTGGTCTTAGTGCATATGCTCTCAATGTACATAAAAGAAAAGATACGTTCATCAAGAATCATAAGGTACAACACTTAATGATAGTCATTTTTAAGGTAAATTTCCTTTTTTGGTGGAATGGTGGTGGTAGATCTTCTGTTTTTCATTTTATTTTCATTTTCCAGAACAAGGATCTCATTTTAAAATATTGGCACAGCCTTCTCTTGTCCATATGGATTTCCCACAGATTCCTTATCCAAAGAGAAACCGTCTTCTTTGTTTATAAAAAAAAAAAAAATACAAAACGAAAAAGTAACAATAGCAATGGGTGACAATCCTTCTTTACAGGCTAACAAGCAAAAAAAAAGAAAGAAAGAAAAAGGACCAGTGACATCATTGCTTTTCAGAGTTAGCTCCCCAGAAAAGCTTTTGTTCATTTCTAATCTCCTAACCTTGTCAAGGTACAAGAGAGAGTCAGCCAAGCTATTAGGAAATGGTTTGTGGTGTCAGAAACCAGAAAACATGACTTCAGCCAGGATGGAAACACTGATTTTCTTGTTCCTCATGGAACTCCAACCCTCCCTCACCACAAATCTAATCTTCCCGAACCTGATTTGAGGCTCAGATTCTGTAGGCTGTGAGGTAACCGCCAACCAGCCCAAGACAACCACCATCTCACGATATTCACGTCCACAAGCCTGGGGAATATACAACCCACATTTTGTCTGTGTTGTTGTGTCTTTGCGGCAGGTCGGATATCAATTTTGGGTCTCAGATCTGGCCACTTTACAAAGCAATCCGTGGTTTTTCTTTCAACGACTTTTTGCAGATTACGATCAAAGATGGAAGCTACAACAGTGGCATCAAAACACTGCCCGTTTTTTAATGTGTGATGCAGCCACCGTCTTGACTTTCTCATGTGTGCTGTGGCCACCATCGTAACATTTGGACCATGTTCTGCAGGCATCTTTGTATGGACCTCTCTGTATGGACATTTTCAGCAGCACTAGAGGGTGCTGTTATATTCTTCCATAATTTTCTTTTTCAGTTTCTCAAGACAGTCTACAACTTTCGGGGTTTCCTGGTTGCCTCTGGTTCTCCTCACAATATCAGCACTTTTTGGGTTCTCCTCACAATATCAGCAGTTCCCACTTCTCTCTCCTACCAGGGGTGAAATCCAGCCGGTTCTGACAGGTTCTGGAGAACCGGTAGTGGAAATTTTGAGCAGTTTGGAGAACCGGCAAATACCATCTCTAGCTGGCCCCAGAATGGGATGGGAATGGAGATTTTGCAATATCCTTCCCCCAGGAGTGGGGAGGGAATGGGGATTTTGCAGTATCCTTCTCCTGGAGTGGGGTGGGAATGGAGATTTTGCAATATCCTTCCCCCAGGAGTGGGGAGGGAATGGGGATTTTGCAGTATCCTTCTCCTGGAGTGGGGTGGGAATGGAGATTTTGCACTATCCTTCCCCCAAGAGTGGGGAGGGAATGGAGATTTTGCACTATCCTTCCCCTGCCATACCCACCAAGCCATGCCCACAGAACTGGTAGTAAAAAGATTTAGATTTCACCACTGTCTCCTACAATGTTATATTTGTAACATGTCTGCAGCACTAAGAAAAGTTGAGGAGAACCTGGCTCTATCTCAAAGTTATAATTGGTCTGATGGGGCCAAGACATATTCAAAAGTTGTTAGTTTACCACTAAATCCTATGGTTAGCTATCATTGCTATGTTAATAAATATTATTCAGGTTCTTTCAGATTTAGATGGCTAAACTCAATTAAGCAATCTTTGAACTATGGTGCTAAAGAAGACTCCTGCGAGTCCCTTGGACTGCAAGGCAATCAAACCGGTCGGTGCTAGAGGAGATCAACCTTGACTGTTCTTTAGACAGCCAGATCCTAAAGATGAAACTTAAATACTTTGGCCACCTAATGAGAAGGAAGGACTCACTGGAGAAGAGCCTAATGCTGGGAAAGATTGAGGGCAAAAGAAGAAAGGGACAACAGAGAATGAGGTGGCTGGATGGAGTCACTGAAGCAGTCGGTGTGAGCTTAAATGGACTCCAGGGGATGGTAGAGGACACGAAAGCCTGGAGAAAAGGCTGGGTCGGACACAATTTTACAACTAACAACAAAGGGCCATAAAGATCTAAGGGCCATAAACTGCCATAAAGAAGTGTGGGTCAACCTATTCTCCAAAGCACCTGAAGGCAGGACAAAAAGCAATAGATGGAAACTAACCAAGGAGAGAAGCAACCTAGAACTAAGAAGAAATTCCCTAATGGTTAGAACAACCATTGGAACAACTTGCCTCCAGAAGTTGTGTATGCTTCAACACTGGAAATTTTTAAGAAGAGATTGGACAGCCATTTGTCCGAAATGATATAGAGTTTCTTGCTTGAGCAGGGGGTTGGACTAGAAGACCTCCAAAGTCCCTTTCAACTCTGTTATTCTGTTAATTAGATGGCAGCAGAGAGATAACATTAGTAGCCATCTGGTTTCTTGAAGTTCAGATCTGGTTGCCCTTTTCAGTAGCAACTGGATTGTGCCAGAGACGTCTTCTGTTTGCTTAACCATGTTCTACCTGGATGTAGATAAAACTATACAAAATCAGACCTTCCCTTCCCAGATGGAGATGGAGAATGATACAGATACAGATTAATAGAGTTGGAAGGTACCTTATAGGTCATCTAGTCCAACCCCCCACCCAAGCAGAAAACCTTACATCATTTCTGACAGATGGCAGTCCAGTCTCTTCTTGAAAGCTTCCAGTGATGAAGCTCCCACAACTTCTGAAGGCAAGTTGTTCCATTAGTTGATTGCTCTCATTGTCAGAAAATTTCTCCTTATTTCCAGGTTGAATCTCTCCTTGTTCAGTTTCCATCCATTGTTCCTTGTCTGACCTTCAGGTGCCTTGGAAATTAGCTTGACCCCCTCCTCTCTGTGGCAGCCCCTCAAATATTGGAAGACTGCTATTATGTCTCCCCTGGTTCTTTTCTTCACTAGACTAGCCATGCCAGTTCCTGCAACCGTTCTTCATGTGTTTTAGCCTCCAGTCCCCTAATCATCTTGGTTGCTCTTCTCTGCACTCTTGCATCACAACCCAACAGTGTTGCTTTTCTCACTTTTACAAAATTGCTGGATCCCACAAATGCCTCTTGTCCCAGCCCTTTGACCCCTGCGTTGATGCTTGAAGAGAAAGCAGGGTGGCCAGCAATGATATAAGAAGATAATATCTACATCAGAACGATGGTGTAGATCAGGGGTGTCAAACTCAAGGCCCGGGGGCCAGATCCGACACACAGGGGGTTTAGATCTGGCCTGTGGGGCCACCATGAAAATAGTGAAGGACCGGCCCCGGTGCCTCTGCCAGCGAAAACATGGCTCTCCTGAGCTCTGTTTTTGCTGACAGAGTGTTGCAGGATGCAGTCCCAGCTGAAAACGGAGCTTGAGAGCCTGTTTTCTCTGGCACAGCGCATGGGCCAAAGGCATCCCGACATGACTGATGTCAAGCTGTCCATGCCCATCCCAGCCACCAAGGTCAAACACAATCCTGATGCAGGGGTGGGCTTCAAAAATTTTAGCAAGGGGTTCTCTGCCTGGTTGCTGGATGGGCATGGCCATGGTGGGTGTGGCCTAGTTGGCCCCCTGTACTATGATGGAGGAGGGCATTTTTGCCCTCCCCGGGCTCTGGAGGCTTTCCTCAAGCCTCCAGGAGGATGAAAATGGCCTCCCCAGGCTCCAGAGACCCTCTGGAGGCCAGAAATGAGCCAGTTTCTGGCCTTCCTGAACTTCTGGTAAGCCCATTTTTCACCCTCCCCGAGCCTCCGCACATGCCCTGCACTTACTTACATCCAAAACAGGCCGCGTGGAGATTCCTGGGAGGGGAGGGGTGGGGTGGGAGGGGCCAGCGAGGAGTGGGATTTGGGAGTTCTCCGAACTGCATAGAATCTTAGCTAGAGGTTCTCCCGTACCCCTGCGAACCCCCAGCAGCCCACCCCTGCCCTGATGTGATCCTCAATGAAATCAAGTTTGACATCCAACAGGGTAGATCTACCCTTTTTTGCCTTTGCAAAAAACATAGTAAGAGAGAAAGCAATCAATTTAAAAACTGGTTGAAATTGCAGAGGTTGTTGATGTCACACAAGGAGACCGTCTTGGTTTGAGAGTGGGGTGAGGGGGAAAAGCAACAATTTTACGCAGCCAACCTGGATTCCAATAGTAGATATTTTTGATTTTGAAAGATTGCTTCAGGCCTTTATAGCCTGGTGGGAGCCATTTGCACCGTTCCTACTGCAAAGGAGCAAAAACAGTATTATTATTTTTTTTTTTAAAAAAAAGGGAATGTTGTGCTTTGTGAAGTATACTACGTATAGCTCAGCTTCTGCAGACTGGGTGTGTGCTTCTTTCCCGCATATAATAACCAAAAACTTACTGTCAGATTCCGGTTAATGTCAGGGTTCCAAGTAACACCCCCAATGAAAGAAGACTCTGAGGCTCGAAATTCCTCGAAGTTCCATTTTATTAGATAAAGGTAAAGGTTCGAACCACTGAATTGCCGATCTTTCGATTGACAAGGTCAGCGTCCTAGCCACTGAGCCACTGGTTATATTGGCACATCTGGTAAATCCAAAACTGAAAACTTCCAGATTTTCCCCACCCATAGAGAAGTCCAAGTTACTGCCCAGCACCTAATGTCCATCACATGACCCTATCAATGCACCATCCCAACTGGAGATGCCTCCCAGCCACACCCCTCCAGGTGCAGGGCAGAATGTCCTTGACTCTCAGAGAAAGGAATGATATTTTTTTTTGTAAAAAAAAGTTTTTTAAAAAATATTTTGACACACAGACAGACACACATACAATGTATTTTTTCTGAACAGAGTATTGGCTGGCTCACAAATTTAAACAATTTTTAGTCATTTCAACACAATTTATATATTCCATAGTATTTATTCTCTCTATTTTTCAATCTATATTACCCATTCATCCTAATTCTAATCTTAACCAAATTCCATTTTTCTCTTCATCTCTATATTAAACCCCTTAAATTTGAAATCTCATTTAGCATAATTCCCGGAAGCGTCACGGCGAGACTGGTTGGGAAAATATCAGGCTCTAACGAGCCTGGCGTAAACTCAGCCAGACGAACCACTATCAGGGGGGTCTTCGGACCAGAACTGTCCTGTAGGGACAGTGAAGAAGGAGAGGCATCTTGGTAGGCTAAAGAGGAACAGGCAAGTTCCTCAGAAAGCCAGAGAAAACTCTCTTCGATCTGATGGCAGGGGGCGGTGGCCATTGTGAACCGCCATGAAGCCGGGGCATCCAGAATAAAGATTGTGCAGGAGCAAAGACTTGGATGGAGCATTGGTACTGGGTGGGTGACTGGCCAACTCATAGGTAATAAAGGAAAAAAATGGAAAATCTTAAAGTTACCCCGGCATGGAAACAGTGGCTAAATAGCGTCGGGGGAAGATAATTGACAGAGAAGAGAGAAAGTGGAAGTGAAAAGTGGCAAGAGCCTGGTGGCGCAGTAGACTAAAGCACTGTTATTAACATCAGCTGCCTGCAATTACTGCAAGTTCAAATCTCACCAGGCTCAAGGTTGACTCAGCCTTCCATCCTTTCTAAGGTAGATAAAATGAGGACCCAGACTGTGGGGGCAATAAGCTGACTTTGTATAAAATATACAAAAGTATGAAGGCTATTGATTAACGCATTGTAAGCCGCCCTGAGTTTTCGGAGAAGGGCGGCATATAAATCAAATTAAAAAAAAATAAACATTAAAGCCCAAAACGGAATCTGATGCTTAAACTTTAAATGTGGATATTGAATTTGGAGAGACTAAATTGATTATAAGAAAAAGAAACCCAAAAGAAAATACCTTTGGAACAGAATAGGATATAAACTGTTTAAAAAATTTTGAATTTTAGAGGAAGATTAAAGATTGAAGAAAAGCTCGCAATAGAAAAGCCCAGCTAAAGATTTTAAATTGAACTTGAACTGAAATGTAAAGTTGGAATTTGGAATGTTATTATGGCTATATATCTCCCCTGCTCCATACAATCCCTCCTCCCAGTTTCCCACAGCACTAAATGTGGCAGGCCTGAAGATCCAAGGCAAAGATGGCTTCCAGGCCTGACACCTATGCTCTATGTCAGTGTTTCCCAAACTTGACCCTTTGAAGATGTATGGACTTCAACTCCCAGAATTCCTCAACCAGGCATACTGGTTGAGGAATTCTGGGAGTTGAAGTCCATACATCTTCAAAGGGTCAAGTTTGGGAAACACTGCTCTATGTGAATCAGGAGTGAAGACACCTTCTTGGAATTTCCAAAGGATTTCTCTTCTGAAGGGATCCTACCATTCATGAATCAACCGAGAATCTCCCAGAGTTAAACCCAGAAGTTGCTTAACTTGTCCAGAAAAGGACCCCAAGAACACTTTCCTGAGTTTTTTCATCAGCCCATAAGAAAGGGAGCAGCTTTGTTGAATCTCTTTGTAACTCCTCTTGAAGAATAGAATAGAATAGAATAGAATAGAATAGAATAGAATAGAATAGAATAGAATAGAATAGAATAGAATAGAATAGAATGGAATGGAATGGAATGGGATGGGATGGGATGGGATGGGATGGGATGGGATGGGATGGGAGGGGAGGGGAGGGGAGGGGAGAGAAGAGAAGAGAAGAGAAGAGAAGAGAAGAGAAGAGAAGAGAAGAGAAGAGAAGAGAAGAGAAGAGAAGAGAAGAGAGAGTGTAGTGTAGTGTAGTGTAATAGGATAGGATAGGATAGGATAGGATAGGATAGGATAGGATAGGATAGGATAGGATAGGATAGGATAGGATAGGATAGGATAGGATACAGAGTGTAGTGTAGTGTACTGTAGTAGAATAGAATAGAATAGAATAGAATAGAATAGAATAGAATAGAATAGAATAGAATAGAATAGAATAGAATAGAATAGAATAGTAAAAGTCTGTATCTTCTTTTCCTTGTATTTCTTTGGTCAATTTGTCCATTTCTGCACATTCCATAATTTTTTGTATTATTTTTTCTTCTGGTGGCGTGTTTTCCAATTTCCACATTTGTGCGAAGACAATTCTAGCTGCAGTTAGGATATGTATTATCAAATATTGTGTCTCTTTTTTATAGTCCTTTACTTAATTTGGCAAGAATGGTACAAATGGTTAGATAAAAAAGACACGAAATAAGAGATTACCACCCAATACTACAAAAATAAGTAAATAACAGGAAATATCGTTATATAAACATTGATACAAGATGAAAGATAATATATATAGATATATTGATATATAATTACCGAAGTAGCTCTACTTTCAAAGTTCAAGTCATGCGACTTGATTTCATTGTATAGTTAGTTTATGTCTAGTTTGTTTTAATGTTTATGTCTATATGTGTATGTTTGTTTACAAAAAAAAAAAAAAAGAATAGAATAGAATAGAATAGAATAGAATAGAATAGAATAGAATAGAATAGAATAGAATAGAATAGAATAGAATAGAATAGACCCTATATAGTTCTGGACAAATGGTTTCCCAATCTCTTCTTAAAAACTTCCATTGTTGGAGCATCCACAACTTCTGGAGGCATGCCGTTCCACTGGTTAATTGTTCTAGCTGTCAGGAAATTTCTCCTTAGTTCTAGGTTGCTTCTCTTCATTCTTCATATGTTTTTAGCCTCCAGTCCCTTAATCATCTTTGTTGCTCTTCTCTGCACTCTTTCTAGAGTCTCAACGTCTTTTTACATCATGGCAACCAAAACTGGATGCAGTATTCCAAGTGTGGCCTTACTAAGGCCTAAAGTGGTATTAACACTTCACATGATCTTGATTCTATCCCTCTGTTTATGTAGCCTAGGACTGTATTGGTTTTTTTGCCAGCTGCAGCTCACTGCTGGCTCATATTTAAGTGATTGTCCACTAGGACTCCAAGATCCCTTTCACAGTTACTACTATTGAGCCAATCCTTAAATTGCAACAGTCCAAATTTACGAGCTGGTGTTCCAGGCAGAACATTTCCAAGGAATCTCTGATCTCAGATCATTGTTTTTACTCACAATTGCACTATAAAATTGTTTATTGCAGCCTGCAGCCAGTTAAATCTAGCAAAAATTTTCCAACTGAGAATAGTGGCTCTTGGCATTGGTGTGTGCTGCAAATGTACATCATTAAAAAAAATAAAATAAAGCAAACTAAACAGATTTTCCCCAAGCTTTCTTCCAGCAGCGGTGGCGCAGTAGTTAGAATGCAGTATTGCAGGCTAATTCTGCCGACTGCCAGCAGTTCGATCCTGACCAGCTCAAGGTTGACTCAGTCTTCCATCCTTCCAAGGTTGGTAAAATGAAGACCCAGATTGTTGGGGGCAATATGCTGACTCTGTAAACCTCTTAGAGAGGGCTGTAAAGAACTGTGAAGCAGTATATAAGTTCTATTGTTATTGCTATTTGTTATAACTCTGATGTTAGGTTGGGTTTCTATTGCCCACACCTATTTGTGCAATGCTAGTGTGTTAAGATATAAATAAAATTAAATATAAATCAAATAAAAAAAAAGATCACATAATCCCTTTAATTCATGTTGGCAAAATCTCTCCTAAATCTGAGAATTTCAAAGGGGAGCTTTAAATGAAGTTCAGTTCCTGACAGACTGCAATTGCACAGAAACCCGCTTTTTTGGAATAAAAGAATATGTGGGCATCAAACCCAATGTCGACGGGCAGCATTCATACAAACCCAACCTCGTTGTGAAAAAAAATGACCAAAGAACAGAACAAAATTATATAAAATTTATTCTGATAATATTATAGAACAGAGACCCAGTTAACATGAGGCTTCTGCTTAAATTGAAATTTCTTGAAACAATGTGCCAACATGTCAAGACTTGCAAAATGAATAAGAAGAATAAGAGAATAGAAGAAGAGGAGGAGGAGGAGGAGGAGGAGGAGGAGGAGGAGGAGGAGGGGGAGGAGGAGGAGGAGGAGGAGAAGGAGAAGGAGAAGGAGAAGGAGAAGAAGAAGAAGAAGAAGAAGAAGAAGAAGAAGAAGAAGAAGAAGAAGAAGAAGAAGAAGAAGAAGAAGAAGAAGAAGAAGAAGAAGAAGAAGAAGAAGAAGAAGAAGAAAATCAGCAATTTAAAAAAGCATGTGAAGGCTAAGCTTTAAAAAAAAAACCAAAAACCTACTTCCTGATTTGTTTCTTTGAGATGTACTTTTTTTCCCTCTAGGGTGGAGAAATGAAATCCTTCCCTCACCGTCTGTCTGAAGTGGTACAATCCATTAAAAAAAGAAAAAAGAAATAGACAAGGAGCTGAATCCAATGTGATCTCAAGCTAAAGGACGGGGCCATTTTCAATCCAAGGAAGATGGTTGTAGCTTATTTACATGTCTATATTTGCATTTCCGCTGCACACCAGAGGGAACCCCTGTGGTTGACAATGGGAACGAAACAGCAGGAGCGCAGATTGTAAACTTCATTGAAAAAATAAAATCAAAATACACAACCAAACGTCGTCCCGGGTGCCAAATCTCAGTTATGACCTTCCGTGTTCAAAAATGCTTTCCAGGCAAAACAATTCCAACAAATTTCCTACATGCAAAGCGGAGCGGCCTCTAACTTCAGGAGATGGGGGTAGGCGTAAAAGAACATGGCGACCATAGGGAAAGAACGCGTCAACCCCTCCTCTCTCCCCCAATTTTTTTCATTTTTTCAAATAAGGATAATCTTTTTCTAGGATGAGCAAGTGAGATCGAGTGGTTTTTCACAAAGATGATTAAGGGACTGGAGGTACGTCTCAGTGGTGAGTTGCTACTGGTTCGCCCCGAATCAGGTGAACTGGTAACGGCGGCAGCAGGAGACTCCGCCCACCTGTCCGGGCATCTCTGCGCATGTGTGCAAACAAACTGGTAGTGACCGAAATTGAAACCCGCTACTGGTACATCTATGGAGATTCTCAACCATCCAGGCCAGAGGTGTGTTTCCACAGGTTCTGACCAGTTCTGGAGAACCAGTAGCGGAAATTTTGAGTAGTTCGGAGAACCGGTAGTAAAAATTCTGGCTGGCTCTGCCCCCATCTATTCTCTGCCTCCCAAGTCCCAGCTGATCAGGAGGAAATGGGGATTTTGCAGTAACCTTCCCCTGGATTGGGGAGGGAATGGAGATTATACAGTATCCTTCTCCTGCCATGCCCACCAAGCATACCCACCAAGCCAGGCCACGCCCACCAAGCCACACCCACAGAACTGGTAGTAAAAAGTTTTGAAACTCACCACTGATCCAGGCAGTGATGAAATCCAAATTTTTTTACTACTGGTTCTGTGTGTGTGGCTTGGCGGGCATGGTGTGGCTTGGTGGGTGTGGCAGGGGAAGGATACTGCAAAATCCCCATTCCCTCCCCACTTCTGGGGGAAGGATATTGCAAAATCTCCATTCTCACCGCACTCTGGGGCCAGCCAGAGGTGGCATTTGCCGGTTCTCTGAACTGCTCAAAATTTCCACTACCGGTTCTCCAGAACCTGTCAGAACCTGCTGGATTTCACCCCTGCATTCAGGTCATGTCTCAAAGGTGCTTTTCCAAAAGGCAATTGGACTTTATGGTTTTTCTTTGAGGACATTTCACTTCTCATCCAAGAAGCTGAACTGAAGAAGCTTCGTGGATCAGAAACCAAACGTGTTCAAGAAAAAGAAACAAAGTCTAGTTGACTGTTGGAAAAGGCCAACCATGATCTGGATGATTCAAAATGTCCTTAGCCAATTCTCTTGTACCACAGAAAGTCCAAAACTCTATTAAACATGACAGGTTTCTATCTATGCAATTTATTGGTTCATTATTTGGTTTTACCGGAATGCTTTCCCTGAATGTCAAAGTTCTTCAGCCATAATGATCACATCAATGTGACCACTCACACAGTTTCAAACAGAATAACAGAGTTGGAAGGGACCTTGGAGGTCTTCTAGTCCAACCCCCTGCTTAAGCAGGAGACCCTATATCATTTCAGACAAGTGACTGTCCAATCTCTTCTTTAAAACCTCCAATGATGGAGCACCCACAACTTCTGGTGGCAAACTGTTCCACTGGTTAATTGTCCTCACTGTTAGGAAGTTTCTCCTTAGTTCTAGGTTGCTTCTCTCCTTGATTAGTTTCCATCCATTGCTTCTTGTCTTGCTTTCAGGAGCTTTGGAGAATAGGTTGACCTCCTCCTCTTTGTGGCAGCCCCTCAGATAATGGAAAATTGCTATCGTGTCACCTCTAGTCTTTCTTTTCATTAAACTAAAGTAGACACACCCAGTTCCTGCAACAGAATAGGGCAAGTGTACAGAATATGGTTTCCTGGAATTGTCTATGGAGATTCTCCAACATCCAGGTCATGGTTGTCCCAAAGTGCTTTTCCAAAAGGCAAATGGACTTTCTTTTCTTTTGTTTTTTTCCTTGCAAACTTTTCACTTCCCATCCAAGAGGTTTCTTCATTTCTGACTAAATGGTGAAGAAAGCAAGGATATGATTTGAAATCCCAGCTTCTTCATTTGTTCAACAAGCAAAGCCTGTTTGGTGTCACCTATAGATGGTTGGCTGGTTTGGTTTGCAAATTATCATACTGGACAAAGCTAAATCACTTGACTAGTTCAAACTCAAGCTCAAACTGTCCAAGGAGCTGCTGATCCAGTTCTATAGAGGAATTATTGAGTTTGTCATCTGCACCTCTATATCTGTCTGGTTTGGTTCTGCAACCCAACAAGACAGAAACAAATTTCAGAGGATAATTAGAACTGCAGAAAAAACAATTACTTCCAACCTGCCTTCCATTGAGGACTTGTATGCTGCACGAGTCAAAAAGAGGGCTGTGAAAATATTTACAGACCCCTCGCATCCTGGACATAAACTGTTTCAACTCCTACCCTCAAAACAACGCTATAGAGCACTGCACACCAGAACAACTACACAAGAACAGTTTTTTTTCCCGAACGCCAACACTCTGCTAAACAAATAATTCCCTCAACACTGTGAAACTAGTTACTAAGTCTGCATTACTATTAATCTTCTCATTGTTCCCTTCACCCATCTCCTCCCACTTATGACTGTATGACTGTAACCTTGTTGCTGGTATCCTTAAGATTTATGTTGACTGTTTCCTAATATGATTTGATTGCTTATTTGTTCCCTATGACTATCATCAAGTGTTGTACCTTGTGATTCTTGACTAATGTGTCTTTTCTTTTATGTACACTGAGAGCATATGCACCAAGACAAATTCCTTGTGTGTCCAATCACACTTGGCCAATAAAGAATTCTATTCTATTCTGTTCCGTTCCGTTCCGTTCCGTTCCGTTCCGTTCCGTTCCGTTCCGTTCCATTCCATTCCATTCCATTCCATTCCATTCCATTCCATTCCATTCTATTCTATTCTATTCTATTCTATTCTATTCTATTCTATTCTATTCTATTGTAGTTGATGTTTCAATGTATTTTGTGTCTCCAAAAATGGGTTAATTTGGTTGAACATGTTGAGTGAACACTGCCATACTGGAAAGAAAGAGAAGCAACTGCCTTTGGATATGAAATCCAGGTATGGTTAGGGCAGAAAGAAGCAGAGAAAAAGAGTTCCTATTACTTGTAGAAATGTCATTGTTCCTTGTGGGCAGCAATAAATGGGTATATTAGGAAAAGAAAGACCATCATTTGATTTCAAATGAAATGCCCGGAGTTCCCATAGATGTGAATTCATCTCTGCTACAACCCTAGACAACTCATTATTTGAGAAGGATTGTGCAGGCTTGTTCGTCAAATATTTAGCATTACGCTCACATGGTGTTTCCTCAGGAAAGTCTTTTATCAACCTGAGCATCATAACGTTCCCTCCGGATAAGAATCTACCATCTGCTGGAATACCATTATTATCCTATAGCAGACCAAAATGACAGTGTGTCATGAAACATCTTCACCCTTCTCCTTGACTTCTCCTCACCAGGGACAGCTCTGCATTTTCAGGGTCAGGGAAGGCAAACTAAGCCATGGAAGATGATGTCAATAAGGCAAGATGGTGTTATGCTCTTAAGGCCCCTCCAAGTCCATGAGCTGATGTTGGAAAAGGATCTGAAGAATAAGCACCCCAAGCTCCAACAACTAAGCAGGGAAAGGCCTGGTTACTAGCTGGATGGGAGGCTATTAAGGAATAGCAATAGTATTTTATGACAGATACAAGTGTAAGCAATAGTATTTTATGACAGATACAAGTGTAAACATAATTATAAATACATGAAAAGGATACGAATAAAAGAAACCATTAGGACAGGGACAGTAGGCACGCTAGTGCACTTATGCACGCCCCTTACAGACGTCTTAGGAATGGGGTGAGGTCTACAGTAGACAGTCTAAGGTTAAAGTTTTGGGGATTTGGGGAAGAAACCACAGAGTCAGGTAGTGCATTCCAGGCATTGTTACTGAAATCATATTTTCTGCAGTCTAGTTTGGATCAGTTTACCATGAGATTGTATCTATTGTGTGCTCTTGTATTGTTAGATAAGGCCTTCCCTATTTTGACTACTTGCTGTTTGATAGGAACGCAGCTATCCACTTATGCAGGAATCCGGAAATGCCGTAAGATTTTAGTTTTAGAAGTAGCTTGTCATGGACCACTGAGTTGAAGGTTTTACAGAAGTCTATATAAATTGCATCTATCAATTTACCCTGGTCAAGTTTTGAAGTCCATATGTTTTTGCAGTGTAATAGTTGCAGATTGCAGAACATTTTTTTTCTAAAGCCAAATTGCTTGTTAGAGAGTAGGTTGTATATTATATATACAACCTACTTACACACACACACACACACACACACACACACACACACACACACACACATTATATACCATCCATTTATTGGGTGGCATATAAGCTTAGATTTATATACCACCCAATAAATGCTTTACAACCCTCTTGAAGTGGTTTATAGAGTCAGAACATTGACCCCAACAATCTAGGTCCTCATTTTATTGACCTTGGAAGGGTGGAGGGCTGAGTCAACCTTGAACCAGTTAAGATCGAACTTCAGACTGTGGGCAGAGTTAGCCTGCAATACCACATTCTAACCACTACGCCATTAAGGCTCTTCCCAGAACCATAAACTACATTGAGTTTTCAATATAGTTTACAGTTCTGGGAAATCCTAGAACTGTAAACTATATTGAGAAGTTGAAAAGATATCCCAGAAGGAGGGCAGGGCAAGCCACGTTTATGTAAACAGAGAGTAAACTCCTTCTCCCTTCTAACACTGATGATGTTACCTGGTTGGGTTATGCAATGTCTGCAAGGAAACAACCAAGCTCAGAGAGCAGCAAGGACCCCACAAACAACTCTGTAATGGTTACCAAATAAATTAGACTGAAATTAGAAAACAAGAGAGGCAGCGAGGAGAAGATAAATTGACGAGCAAAACTAAGACAAAAGGGTGGCTGAGACTAGGACTTTCAGGTTCCTGCAGAATCTTATAATTGGATATGGGAAATGTCTAAAATCTAAAAACTGCCTTATCCACCTGTTTATAGATGAGGATTGTGGTATTCATGTTGTACTCTGTACTGAACACATTAATGGGCATCTGGAAGTACGCAATGCAGATAATGCTTACTTAGAAACCAGTGGTAATTTTAAAGTACACTACTGACATGGTCTCAAAAGTATTAGTTGGACTGGGATGGGGGTTTACAGAATGACAGAAACCAAGGTTACCATATCAGGGTTGCAGAAGTCTGGATCACCACTAGAGGGACCAAATATATTTGTTGCCCTCTAGTGGTTTAATTTGTAGTCAGAGTAATGTACCCTAAACAGTACATATCTTCAGAAGCCAGGTTAATTCACTTTTTAAAATCTCACTGGTTTCAGTGAAAATGAAAATGGCACATTCTTAACTTGCGTATTCGAATAAATGTAACTTCCTTTGGCATGATTGTGCCCAAATTAAATTCAAAGACAGAGTGAATGGAAATCCTATTCTATTGTATATACTAAAGATTTTAAATCTAATTGTTGGAAGCAGGTTATAAACAAAGTTCTGGTTTATATCATAGAAGTCTGGCTTGGCAAATGAGGATAATTAATGGCCTCATTTTTCAGTTAACAAAGAATTAGCATGTTGCATTTATTAATAAAATATGCGGTCATAAATAGTTACAGATTGCAAACGATCATGTTTCAAGCCCCTTTGTATCCATTCTGGCTGAGTGTTCGATGAGATAAGCACATGTTTTGAAGATGGGGGAAAAAAATAGAGGGACTTTAAGAAACATGGAGGTCACAGAGTGCCACCAAAAAGAAAGAATTAAGCATGTGAGAGGGGATCACCAAAACTGGCTTGCAGCCAAACAGATAACCACTAGATGACAACAAAGTGTCTCAGAAAATGTTTTGCTTTTTTCCGCCAACTACAGGATATCTTAATTTTTGCAGCCTAGTTGGTGGCTTACAGAAGAAGGTAAATGGAGCAGGTGAGTGATCTAAATATGGTTGCTTCAGTTCAGGTTATCTTAAGGATAAAGGGGCCTACTCATTCTTTGTCAGGTGATCAGGTAAACGGTTATTATTCTCGCTTTCTCTCATTCTCCGTAGAATAAAGTTCTCGCAGTTCATAAGTTACATTTTAACAGATTAACAGAGTTGGAAGAGAGCTTATAGGTCCGTGATGGCGAACCTATGGCACGCATGCCACAAGTGGCACGCGTAGCCATATCAGCGGGCATGCCAGCTGAGCTCTGCCGTGCATGTGTGTGCCAGCCAGCTGATTTTCGGGCCTTCTGGGCCCACCAGAAGTAGGGAAACAGGCTGTTTCCTGCCTCTGGAGGGGCTGGGGGTGGGTGGGGAAGGCCCGTTTTTCTTTCTTACCTGGCTCCAGATCCTCTCTATGCATCTGCGGAGGGTGAATATAGCCTTTCCCACTCCCTCGGAAGCACTCCAAAGGCCTGAAATGGCCCATTTCCCAACTCCCGATGGGACAGGAAGTGACATTTTTTGCTGTCCCCAGCCTCCAGAGACTCCTAGAGAGGCTGGGGACAGCAAAAAATGTCACTTCCTGTCCCACCAGGAGTTGGGAAATGGGCCATTTCAGGCCTTTGGAGGGCCTCCAAGGGATTGAGAAAGGCTGTTTTCGCCCTTCCCAGATAAATAGAGAGGCTCTGGAACCAGGTAAGAAAGAAAAATGGGCCTACCAGGCCATCGCGTGCCAGGAGCGGGGGGGGGGGAGAGGGGGTTGCACACGCATGCGCAGGGCAGGGTGCATAGAATTATCAGTGTGGGCACGTGTGCGCGTGACCCTCCCCCGCCCCCCCCCTCTCCTGGCATGCGATGGCAAAAAAGTTAGCCATCACTGTTATTTATTTATTTATTTATTTTATTTATTTTTAAATTTGTATACCGCCCTTCTCCCTGAGGACTCAGGGCGGTGAACAGCCAAGTAAAAGCATAAACTACAAACATTAAAATACAATTAAAAAGATATATATAAATTTGGCCCCATGATTAAAAACAATAACAGACAATTAAAAACATTTTAAAAAGTGTTAAGCCAGCCCGGCTTGCTGGAAAAGGAAGGTTTTAAGGGCACAGTGGAAGGCACCAAGGTCTTGGATTCTCCTTATCTCTGGGGGCAGCTGATTCCAGACGGTAGGTGCCTCCACAGAGAAGGCCCTCCCCCTGGGGGTCACCAGCCTACATTGTTTGGCTGATGGCACCCTGAGGAGGCCCTCTCTGTGGGAGCGCATAGGTCGATGGGAAGCCGTTGGTAGCAGCAGGCGGTCTCGAAGATAACTAGGTCCTATGCCATGGAGCGCATGTTATAGGTCATCGAGTCCAAACCTCACTCAAGCAGGAGACCCTACACCATTTCTGACAAATGGCAGTCCAATCTTTTCTTGAAAGTCTCAAGTGATAAAGCTCCCACAACTTCTGAAGGCAACTTCTATTCCATTGGTTGATTGTTCTCACTGTCAGAACGTTCCTCCTCATTTCTAGGTTGAACCTCTCCTTGGTCAGTTTCCATCCATCATTCCTTGTCTGGCCTTCAGGTACTTTGGAAAACAACTTGACCCCCTTCTCTAATTCAAATTTGCTCAGGTTCTTCCTTGACAAAAACATAGCATTTTAAGTGGCCTTGTAGATCATCTAACCCACTTGCAGATCTTCAGGGCACTCAACCACCCCAGAGATGATGGCCCAGTTTCTCTTTGTGAGGGATAACTTGTCCATTCTCAAAAAGCTTCATCTGATATTCGATCAACAGCTGTTCTCTTGCAGTTACAGTCAAAATTACACACTTTATTCTTTTTGACACTGTGTTGTGACCCGCCAGCTGCCAGTAGAGCTGGCAGCAGATTCGGACAATGAGGAGGTTGGGGAGGAACTTGGGTGAGCTCTGGAGTCTGGGGAAGGCTCTGATGGATGCTCTGCGTCAGACACAGAGATAGAGCCAGAGCCATCCAATATTTCCGAGCCACCGGAGAGGCAGCTGCCTTTGGAGGCTGATATGACTGAGGAGGAAGAACAGCTGGGGCCTGTTCCAGATGCATGTACGTGCAGAGCAGTTAGGAGAGGTGAACAACAGAGGACAAGGAGTCAACTCGGGAAGCAAGGCACATGTGGATGCTAAATGGCCCCTCCCTGGCTGGGGAATAAATAGAAGGAAAGGGGAGTGGTGGTCATAGGAGACAACAGTTTGGATTTCTGAAGATTTTATTCATCTTGTTTTGTGCCTTAGAGACTGCTTCCCAGAACTTAATTTGCAGCTTTGCAGCTGGGAGTTCATGGCAAGAAACTGATAAGGTCTGTTACTACAGTTAACTCTTTGAAGAAGTACTGCCTGGACTTTTCGGTGTGTGAATGCCATTAATTCACAGTAGATAAATAAAGAGGGTTTTTTTGAGACAAGGAGTCTGTTTCTTGTTTCTGCTAAGGATGGGTCAGAACACACTGGCTTACAGGTTTGAAGAGTGTTAGCAGGTCCCAACATCATTTTTTTTCCAATTCTTTTATCTGATTGTCTCCTGCTGACCATTTATGAGCTCCGTCCAATCCATATACATAAGCCCAGGGGTGAAATGCTACTGGTTCGCCCAAACCAGTAGTTAAAAAATGCTTTAAAAATTAAAAAAAAAGTTCCAATGATTGCGTAGCACAGTTGATCGTCTGAACTTTTTTTTAAACTTTTTTTTAGCATTCTTTTTACTACCGGTTCGGGCAATAGGTAGTAAAAAAATGCTTTAAAAAGGTTTTTTTAAAAAAAGATTCCGACAATCAGCTGTAACAATCAGCTGTGCCACATGATCCTCGGAACTTTTTTTTTTTCTTTTTAAAGAATTTTTTTACTACCTATTGCCCGAACCGGTATTTTTGTGTAAAGTGTGATAGTTTGTTTTTGAGCATTCTGTGACTCTGTGAGATTCCTTCTTGTTGCAGGAGCCATTTCGTGTGAAGTCCAGCTGCTTTTGCATTGTGTGAGAGTCAGTTGTGTAACTTTTGTGTTATTTTTATGTAAAGTGTGATAGTTGGTTTTCCCGGTCACATGACCACCAAGCCGTGCCCACCAAGCCACGCCCACAGAGCTGGTAGGGAAATTTTTTTAATTTCACCATTGCATAAGGCCCCACATTTTTTTCCTTTGACTCACAGAGGTGAATATAATCTCATTTAGCATTGGAATTTTGCTTGAGGAAAGTCATAAACACAGGGAGTTGATGTAATTATTGTCAGCATTGAATTGAGGAACACATTTTGTTACTCAGCTGAGAGGTTCCTACAGTTCGATCTCACCATTTTTAACCGTGATTTGAAGGAGGGGGAGAAGACAGCTTAAACAAGTACAACACATATGAGGGAGAGAATTATGAGAATTTTCTTCTAAGCAGACCATTGTGGGAGACTCTCTGAAGCCATTTTCCAGAACGCTGCTACTACACTCCAGCATTGGGAAAATCCTCTTCTCTGACAGCAACTGAGAGAACTTTTTTTCACTTATCTACCTACTCTGTGCTCTCTCCACGCCCCCTTTTGCACCCGAATCCCCAGTCTTTCTCTCAGTTGCTGACAGACTGAGAGGGTTTTCTCTGTGCTCTGAGTATTGCGGTAGGCCTTTTGGTTATTTTTGATTAGCCCCCTTTTTTTTTTTTTTTTTTTTTATTTCTGTTTAGTTCGGGCAGGTTTAGGTTTTCCTTTTCTGTGGATCAGTCAGCTGGTCGTCGGTTTCGTGCCCAGGGAGCTGGGTCGTGCCGGCGTTTGCGCTGCTGCGCTAGCTGCCGCCGGCTTCTGTCCCTTCGGGGCGGATCCGGCCGGATTTCCATCGCTGTGAGGTCGGGGCTGAGCGAATTGCTCCCCGACCGCCGCTTCAGACCTTCGAGCCGCTGCAGGGTCGTTTCCAGGAGCGGCTACCAGCGCCCCTCACAGCGCGGCGTGGTTTGTCCAGCGACCGTCCCGTCAGGTTTCTGCGGGCGGCGCTGCGATTTCCGGCTTGATCGGCCTCATTTCGACCGCCGTGAGTGTTGGCTTGGGGGGGGTGCGGCGTGGCTTTCCGTTGCTCGCCACCCTCCCGCCGTGAGGCGGCCAGCCAGGTTATCATCCCTGAGTGGCGTCCGTGTGCAAACGGCGCCAGGGGAAAGCGCCCAGTCACTCTACAGAGCGAGGGCGGGCCGCCATTTTATTCCTACGCCACCAACGCGCGGCCGCCATTTTGAGCAGGGGCGGCCGCCATTTTGGATTGCTCAGGGCAGCGCGGACCCTAATTAAAGGGCCGCAGCCTTTGTTCTGAGAGCTTGCTGGCTGAGTCTCTGTCCCGGTCTGGGCATTGACTCAGGAGGAGGGAGAAGGGGGGGGGAGCGTTTGCAGTTATCGCTCACCCCTTTGGCAGCCTTTTGTGCAAGGCCTTCCCACACACCTGGGCAGAGACAGGGGTGCCCTCGTACTGAGCGTGGCAGGAGTGCCAGCACTGCTTGCTGGGTATAGTGCATTGCCCAGAGCTGTAGCCAGACTATCAATTATTCAATTAATCAATTAAGCAAGCTTTCATCCAATCAATCAATTAATCAAGCAAGCTGATACCTATTAATCAATTATTTAATTAAAGCAACCAGTCCTTCAATCAACCAATCAATTGATCAAGCAAGCATTCATCCAATCAATTAATCAATTAATCAGGCAAACTGATATCTGTCAATCAATCAATCAATTATTGATTCATTATTTATTATTATTGCAAATCCATCTGTCAATCAATTGATTAATAATTACTATTACAGCTTGGGGCACTCTCACCATGGCGGACTGTTCGTTCTCCTCAGACAGTGATCAGGAGGTCAGCCCTGTCAGAACTAAGTCCCGCAAGAAACAATCGGGCAAACGCTCTGAGTCTGGCGGTCACAAGTCCCGCCACTCTAAGACCTCCTCTGCCGCTGAGAAGGATGCTCTCAGGCGTCATAAGGCTTTGGAAAAAAGATGTGAGAAGGCCAAGCAGGCGTCAGCTTCTTTGGTCCGTGGTGATACGGGATCCGCCCACCAGGCTGTTCCTGTTCCTGACCTTTCGGAGCGGAGAACAGTCCAATCCGGTTCCTTGGCTTGGCAGAAGGGCGTGTCCCAGTCGATGCCTGATGTTTCCTCAGCGGGTTTAGAGGCCTTTCCGCCCCCTCGGCGCCAACCTTCGGCCACTTTCACGCCTACAGCAGCGGGACTCCGAGAAGTGGACAATCCTCCGCCTCCATCTCAGTTTGACTTCCAGACGATGTTGTCAACAGCGTTGGCTTCTATTATGGCAGCTGGAGCGCAGACAGCGGCCCAGACATCGGCGGCGGGGACTTCGGGCACGTTGGCCTCTTCAAGCTCTCGCAGGGTTCGTTCCCCCTCGCCTCGTGAGTCTGTTTCGTCTGAGGGCTCGGGCCATGACGAGGAGGGCCCCGATGACCTCGAATTCTCTGAGGATGAAGGTCTGGTACCTGACAGTCCAGCCTTCACGGGCTTGTTTCGTCCCTCGCTATTTAAGTCCCTCCTTCACAAGGCTCGTTTGACTACTAATCTGGGTTCGGTGGGAGCACAACCCCCGACTACCCCGTCTGAGACCGGTCCTCATGATGCCCTGTTTAAGCAAGTCAAGCAGGAGAAGGACTTTATTCCGTGCCCTCAACTGTTCGCGGATGTTCTGCAAGCGCCTTGGGCCCAACCAGGGTCGTCCACTGCTCCAAGCAATTTAGATAAGAAGCTGTTCTGTGCGGCGCCCGAACTTGAAGCCATGTTGGACGTGCCCACTGTGGATGCACCGGTGGCGTCTCTCACTTCGCATTCGATGGTCTCATCCGATCCGCTGGAGGGGCTCAAATCGGAGGACAGGCGCACCGAATTGGCCTTTCGTAGGTCTCATCAAGCCGTGGCCTGGACTGTTAGAACTGCCACAGCTACTTCATTCTTCAATAGGGCCTCGTTGATCTGGCTGCGCCAACTTCAGGAACGGCTCCCTCCAGAGGATACCCGTTTGCGCCACGATATTAACAAGATCATTGCAGCCACAGAATATTCGGCGGATGCTTCGTTGAATTCTGTCAAGTTTGCATCGCGGGCGTTGGCGACATCTGTCACATCGCGACGCCTTTTCTGGCTACGGCCGTGGAAGGCCGATGTGAAAACCAAATGGAAGTTGGCGGCGGCCCCATATAAAGCTCCGAACCTGTTTGGCACGGCGTTGGAGCCGGTCCTTGTGGAGGACAAAGACAAACGCAAAATTATGCCCTCGTCCTTTCGCAGACAAGACAGGCGTTACACCCCTTACACGCAGCGTCAGCCATTTCGTTCTTACTCGGGGCAGGGAGGCCCCTCAACTTACCGGCAGTCATTCCAAGCCCCAGATCGCTTTTCCGACAGACAGCGTTTCAGAGAGCGCGGGAGATCTCAGTCCTCCTCCAAGCGCCCCTATCGTGGGTCCACTTCTAGGCCCTTCAGAAGGGGCAAATGACTCACCGACTCCGGGGCCAGTGGGGGGACGTCTCCGGGCCTTTCGTCATCAGTGGGCCCGGTCCACTCCGGACGAGTGGGTGCGTCGCACGATTTCGGAGGGCCTCGCAATCGAGTTCACGGATCGGCCCCCACGACGGTTCATCCGGTGCCCAGTGCCCCTATCCACAGATTCTCGCAGCCTGATGGTGGAAGAGATAGCACACCTGCTGGAGATCAACGCGATAGAACCGGTTCCGTTGGACCAACTGGGGACAGGCTTCTATTCGATTCTGTTTTTGGTTCCCAAAAGTTCGGGCGGGGTCAGAGGCATTCTCAACCTCAAGGAGTTGAACCGGGCGGTACGTTACCGTCGTTTCAAGATGCATTCTCTTCGGTCCATTCTGGCATCCATTCGCCAAGGGGACCTGATGCAGTCGGTGGATTTGCGAGAGGCATACCTGCATGTTCCAGTACTTCCTTCGCATCGACAGTTTCTGCGATTCGAGTATGCGGGCAGGCACTACCAGTACTGTGCAATGCCGTTCGGTCTTTCCTCGGCTCCCAGGACTTTCACCAAGCTGGTGGCGGTAGTGGCCACGTCTCTCAGTGCCGTTCCGGTGAGAGTGTTATGTTACCTGGACGACATTCTAATCCTGTCCTCGTCCAGGACACAAGCGGCGCAAGACAGGGACAGGGTGCTTTCGGCGTTCCGGGAGCACGGATTCTCCATCAACTTGGACAAGAGCCAGCTCGTCCCCACGACCTCAATTTTACATCTCGGGACCCTGATAGACTCCGAGAAGGGTCAGGTTTTCCTGTCTTCAGAGAGGGCGAAGAACATCAAGTCGCTTGTGGGCCAAGTGCTGACCCGGAGGAAGGCTCCTCTATTGACTCTATCACGATTGTTAGGGAAGATGGTCTCGTGCTTCCGCATTGTTCCGTGGGCACGCAGACATTCTCGTCCACTGCAATGGCTACTTCTTCCGTTCCAGAGAACAGGCAGTTCCAACTCCGTAAGGACAGTGTTCGTGCCTCCTCAAGTCAGACTGTCACTGAGTTGGTGGAAGTCGCCGGCCATCCTGCGAGGCTGCGATTTCCTGGAGCTAGACCGGGTCGTGATCACCACCGATGCCAGTCTCCATGGCTGGGGAGCCCACCTGGGTGCCCAGGTGGGCCAAGGACAATGGTCTCCAGAGGAACGTGCACAGAGCATCAACCTATTGGAACTTCGAGCCATTTGTCTCGCCCTTCTGCATTTCCGGGCGCTGGTTTGGGGCCGTCACGTCCTGATTCTCACGGACAATACATCTGCCAAAGCGCACATAAACCGGGAAGGGGGGACGAAGTCACAGACGTTGATGCTCGAGTCGATACGCCTGTTCAACTGGGCGGAGAGAAATCTGGAGTCCGTCCTCGCAGACCACATTTCGGGGAAAGCCAACACACGAGCGGATTGGCTCAGCAGGGAAGTGATCGACCAGGCCGAATGGCAGCTGCTTCCCAGTCTATTTCAGGAGATTTCTCTTCGCTTTGGACGACCTCTGGTAGACCTGTTTGCCAGTCCGACCAACGCCCAACTTCCCCGGTTCATCACTCGGTATCCTGCTCCAGGGGCGGAAGACACAAACGCTCTGCGGTGTCGTTGGCCAGCGGGTCTATTATACGCCTTCCCGCCTGTCACACTGATTCAGCAGGTGGTCCGCAAGATGATGGCGGAGAGGGCAGAGATGTTATTGGTGGCACCACATTGGCCCCGCAGGCCGTGGTTCGCGGATCTTGTGGAGCTGTCGGTGACAGACCCGTGGGTGATTCCTCCACATCGGATCGTGCTGTGTCAGGGGGCCATTCGTCATCCCGAGCCCCAGTGGCTGCAGTTGGCCATCTGGCATTTGAGCGCGTCCTCTTGAAGAAAGGCCGTTTGCCGGATACGGTGATTGGTACGATTCAGTCGGCCCGTCGACCATCCACGACGAGGATCTACGAAGCCACGTGGAGGGCCTTTTGCCGTTGGTGTGCGACTAATCATGTGGATCCTACGTCTGCAACGGTTCAGGATGTCCTCATCTTTCTACAGGCGGGTTTGGAACGGGGTTTGTCTCCCGCCACTCTCAGGCGCCAGGTGGCAGCCCTGGCAACTGTGTTGTCCTGTCCACCGTACACTTCCTTGGCTCATCATCCGTGGGTGAAGGGGTTCCTTCATGGAGCTACGAACCTGAGACCGCCTACGGTTCATCGTTATCCCTCTTGGGACTTATCTTTAGTTTTGCAGGCTCTCACATTGTCTCCGTTTGAGCCGCTGGGTTCCGTCTCACTTAAGTTCCTGTCGTTCAAAGTTGCATTTCTTCTGGTGATCACGTCGGCTAGACGCATTTCTGAGTTGGCTGCCTTATCCGTTA
Source organism: Pituophis catenifer annectens (assembly GCF_029215685.1). Classification (NCBI taxonomy): domain Eukaryota; kingdom Metazoa; phylum Chordata; class Lepidosauria; order Squamata; family Colubridae; genus Pituophis; species Pituophis catenifer. Next base: position 85,746,813 of record NW_027256886.1, on the reverse strand, counting down.
GGAAAGACTTGTGTATTTTCCATGCTAATACTGTGGTCCTGAGGATGGACCCTGCTTTTTTGCCCAAAGTTAATTCGTGGTTTCACCGGGCGCAGGAGTTAGTGCTTCCGGATTTCTGTCCATCGCCGAGACATCACCGTGAGGTTCTTTGGCACACTCTGGATGTGCGCAGGGCATTGCGACGTTACATGCGTAGGACGGCGGCGTTTCGGAAGACGGAAGCCCTTTTTGTTTCGTTCCATCCTGCATCCATGGGTCAGAAAGTGTCGTCGACTACGATTGGTCGTTGGATTAAGGCCTGCATTGCTTCTGCTTATGAGAATCAGCGTCGTCCTGTTCCTGGGAACATTTTACCTCATTCGACTCGGAGTGCGGCTACTTCGGCCGCCTGGGCTACCCAGGCTTCTGTGTTGGACATCTGTAGGGCGGCTACTTGGACTTCTTTGTCGCCCTTCATAAGACATTATCGGATTGATGCCTACGCTTCGGCTGAGGCGTCTTTTGGGCGACGTGTTTTGCAGGCGGTGGTGTCTGGGTCTTCTGGGGTGATTAGTGTTTTGCCCGACCCTGGGAGTTAGGCTTGGGTATGTCCCAATGCTGGAGTGTAGTAGCAGCGTTCTGGAAAATGGACATTGACTTACCTGAATGTCCTTTTTCGGAACGCTGCGTATACACTCCATTTCCCTCCCTTTTCGTTTGTTGGCTTGTGGTTGTTTGGTGTTAATAAATTTTGTTGTGGTTCACCTGTTGTGTCTTCGTTCAAGACTGGGGATTCGGGTGCAAAAGGGGGCGTGGAGAGAGCACAGAGTAGGTAGATAAGTGAAAAAAAGTTCTCTCAGTTGCTGTCAGAGAAGAGGATTTTCCCAATGCTGGAGTGTATACGCAGCGTTCCGAAAAAGGACATTCAGGTAAGTCAATGTCCATTCTCGTTGAAATTGAGATTGAGTTTTCCCAGTGTACACATGTTGATTAAAAGCATAGTTGGTATAAATAAATATTCAGGATCAGTTCTGGATAGCAATAATCCAACGAACCACAAGGGGGCAGAAAACCTTTAATTTCATGTATATTTTTGCTGCTCTCTAGTGGTGATTCAGATATTTACTGTCTGGAACCAGTAGCACTAAACATAAATATATTTGGTTTCCTAGAATGCAATCTAACTACTGCATTGAATTGAATGGGAATTTTGCCATTGGGGACAGCGTTTCCTCATACATTTGCAAGGCTTATTTGGTTGCCATGGAAACTAAAATTGTCAACAATTAGGTATTGGTTCTAAAAACTGGCACCCAAAATTTTTTAAAAAATAAAAAATTAGCAGGTATCCAATGAGATCTCCTGTTCAGGTTTGGACCTGCAAGACCAAAGTAGGACAGAAGAAATATAGTTATGATTATCTTGCAATAGATGTTACAGCAACATATATCTTCTCAGACTGCACAGAGATTCTGCAGTGAGTGAGAATGGAATGGTCTTCATAAGAAGATGGGAAGGGTGACAGTTTTTCTTGCAACTTATCATCTTGATGATCCATGATCAGAAATTTTCAGAATTTGGTTTTTTTGGCTGAGTGGTTAAGATGCTGAGTCTTAGAACATTAAAGGTCTACAGTTTGGCTGTTCGAGATCGGAGTGCTGTGAGATGGCATGAGCTCCTGTTCTTGCCTCAGTTTCTGCCAACCTAGCATATCAAAAGCAAATGCAAATGCAAGTAGATGAATAGATACCACATGTAAGCATATAGGATGGTAACAATGTTCTGTGTTTCGCTGTACAGCTCTGTGCTGTAGTGTGATGTCATGCTGGCCACATGACTGCAGAAACACCTCCGGACAATGCATTGTGATTAACTTGGTCCCAATAGAAGAGAACATCTGCACCTTAGAGTTGAACTGAGGAGTTCTTGTTGCTCTCTGAGCTTGGTTGCTTTCTTGCAGATGTTGCATTACCCAACTAGGTAACATCTTCAGTACACCGAACTCAAAAGGCATCAAGGCCTCCACAATTAGGGTGGCCATTGGTTGACTCACCCCAAGGACCACTCTCATTGAGACAACCAATACCATTCAGTTGTAAACGTCACCCTGATACAAGGACAAGCTTGCTTTTACCTCCTTACTAATGGTTTAAATTTTTCATTCCCTGCTAATGGTTTTATGCAAGCAGTGTTAGCTCCAGTTGGAATGCCGCAATCATTTGCACTGGGCCAGAAGCAGAAGTTGAGAGCCAAGTTTTCAAAGAAGGAAAATTAGATCTCTCCATTTCTGTCTTGAGTACATGACAGTTGGTTGTTCTAAAGGTGCTTTTTTTCAAGGCAATTGGACTTTCTGATTTTTCTTTGAAGACGTTTCACTTCTCATCTCATGAGAGCTGAAGAAGCTTCTTGGATGGAAGTGAAATGTCTTCAAAGAAAAACAAAGAAAGTCCAGTTGCCTCTTGAAAAAGCACCTTTGGGACAACCATGACCTGGATGACTGACAAACTCCATAGACAGGACAGTTGATTTTATTGTGTTCAGAACAAGTCCCTGCTTTCTTCTACATGATCTCTTTGCTTTCTGTTGGACTAAGGTCAGGCATCCAAGTTCACTGGGTATTAATAGATCAGCACAGGGGTGAAATCCAGCAGGTTCTGACAGGTTCTGAAGAACCCGTAGCGGAAATTTTGAGCAGTTCGGACAACCGGAAGCGGAAATTTTGAGTAGTTCGGAAAACCAGTAAATATCACCTCTGGCTGGCCCCAAAGTGGGGCGGGAATAGGGATTTTGCAGTATCCTTACCCTGGAGTTGGGTGGGAATGGAGATTTTGCAGTATCCTTCCCTGCCACACCCACCAAGTCACGCCCACCAAGCCACACCACGCCCACCAAGCCACGCCCACAGAACTGGTAGTAAAAAAATTGGATTTCACCACTGGATCAGCATTTTTTCAACCTAATCTTCCTTCGGCTGCTGTTATAAGAAAAGACTGAAAGATAGAATGCTAAGTATACCACCTTAAAGTCTGAATTTGAAAATAAACCAGGGAAATGGCTAGCCTATAAATTAAGAGAAGAAGAAGAAACAAAATAATATCAAAACTTCAAGAGGGAGACCCTGTTATTAACTGATAATGTGGCAATATCAAAAATGTTTCAGCGGTATTATTCCAATTTATGTAAAAGACATGGTATTTGTTTGGAGAAAATGGTTTTTTTTAAAAAAAACAAAAACAAAATCTACTAAGGATTACAGAGAAACAAAGGGAAAGTATGAATGAACATGGATAACATTAAGAGACATTTTTGAAGCTATTAAAAAAAAGATTAAAATAGAAGAAGAGTGTGATGGATTATTGCACTGTTGTTATAAATGTTTTGAGGATGAACTTTTACAAACTTTGCAAAATATGATGAATTTTATTTTACAGGGAGGAAAGATACCTGTGACTTGAAAAAATGCAAATATAACAGGGTAATAGTGTTGGAAGGGAACTTAGGGGTCATCTAGTCCAACCCCCTGCTCACACAGGAGATCTATACTAGGGATTCGAACCGCAAAACTGCCAACCTTTCTGATCGACAAGCTCAGGGTCTTAGCCACTGAGCCACCCAATCAAGTTACCTTAATATCAAAGAGGGACAGAATTGGCTTCAACAAGAAATTATACCCCTGAGTTAAAATAAATTGTTTCCAACAATCCTAGAAAATGATTTTACAAGAGTTTGTTCATGAACATCAGTGTGGGATTTTACAATGTTGGAACTGTTTATTTTATTTTTATTATTTATTATTTATTTATTTGTTGAGTACGTATTAGATAATATATATAAGTATAAGCATGAATTGAATACATAAAATGAATACAATTAAAGGAAACATTAGTGCGGAAATGGACAGACTAACATTTGAAATGAAGGATAAGGTAGACTCAAAATGTTATATAGCGTGGAATAGGTGGTATGATTGGATAACTCGTAGAAATGAGAGTAAATGTAAAATTCTATATGATAATAACAATGAACAAATATGCACCGTTAATAAGATAATGGACATGTGACCAAAGTCACTCTTTCTTTTTATGTATTGTCATCTGTATTAATATATATGTATCTTGTATATACATGGTATAATATTTTACTTTTTATTTATTTATTTATTTATTGGTTCGATTTATATGCCGCCCTTCTCCGGAGACTCAGGGCGGCTTACAATGCGTTAAGCAATAGCCTTCATACTTTTGTATATACCTGCTTAGTAGGGCTTTCGGGCCCCCCTAAGCGGTGTCCTTTTTTATACAAAGTCAGCTTATTGCCCCCACAATCCGGGTCCTCATTTTACCTACCTCGAAAGGATGGAAGGCTGAGTCAACCTTGGGGCATATTTTATTATCTCTGATAGCTAGATAATTAGGTAACAAGCTTAAATAGATGACTAGATGGCTAGCTAGATAGCTAGACAGAGAGATGATAGATAGATAGATAGATAGATAGATAGATAGATAGATAGATAGATAGATAGATAGGATGGATAGAAGATGGATAGATAGATAATGGATGGATGGACAGATAGATGATAGATAGATAGATAGATAGATAGATAGATAGATAGATAGATAGATAGACAGGCAGGCAGGCATATTCATAGTCAGTTGATTAAGTAATATCTAAATAAACAATAACTATAATGTCTAAAAATCCCAGCGTTGAACCTGTTTGCATTGCAGCTACAAGAATAACTAGGCCCATCATCATGCTAAACATTACAATAAGCCTTTTTTGAGTGTTGCACTATTTCTTTCAAAAACATCTATTGCAATCACTTTACTCCTACATCAGTTTACCTTGGGCTTCTAAAGAATAACCTCTCTGCTTAACCACCCGCGCATTCTCAAACTTTTCTTCCCCATGGAGCCCCTTTAAATACTTTGTGTAGCCACAGACCATGACCACAGATCCCCAAGACTTCACTCAAGATGTAAATCATACATTCTTTCGAGCTTTCATGGACCCCCTGTGACAACATCAGCCCCACCCCCACCCCCAGGGCTCCGTGCACCACAGGTTGAGAACCACTGGTCTGGTCTATTTCATGTTGTGTTTCAACCAAAGATGTTATTGTATCCTGCCCAGATCTCCAGATTTCATCTCATTTGGAGGAGGACGTATCAAGGTAGGAATTTGCCTGGACCCGCTATGTAAACACAAGAGGGGCAACCCCTCCCCCAAAGCCTTTGAGCCTTATCTGGTCTTTCCCAGGTGAAAGATGCCAGTCGAAAGAGATACCTGTATTATAGGCAGACAACAATAGAACAGAATAGAATAGAATAGAATAGAATAGAATAGAATAGAATAGAATAGAATAGAATAGAATAGAATAGAATAGATTGCGGAATGCGGAATGCGGAATGCGGAGTAGAGCAGAACAGAACAGAGCAGAACAGAACAGAACAGAACAGAACAAAATGCGGAATGCGGAATGGAGAATGGAATGGAATGGAATGCGGAATGCGGAATGCGGAATGTGGAGTAGAGCAGAACAGAACAGAGCAGAACAGAACAGAACAGAACAGAACAAAATGCGGAATGCGGAATGGAGAATGGAATGGAATGGAATGGAATGCGGAATGCGGAATGCGGAATAGAGTAGAATAGAACAGAACAGAATAGAGCTGGAAGGGACCTTGGAGGTCTTCTAGTCCAACCCCCTGCTCAAGGAGGAGAACCTATACTATTTCAGATAAATTACTGTCTAATTCTGTGATGGCAAACCTGTGGCACGCATGCCCAAAGTGGCATGCGGAGTAATGTTACCTGGCACGCATGGCATCGCCCATTCCTCTTCTAGGTTTCTGGCGTGCATGAGCGCATGATGATCAGCTGGCCTTTTTGCATGCAGCAGTGCCGCAAACCAGAAGAGCTGCTTCCCTTTTCCTGCGTGAGCATATGCGCCAAATAAATGCATAAGCATGTGCACCAGAAACCTGGAAGAGTAGCTGGCCTGGGCGCATGTGTGCACCAGAAACCAGAAGTTCATTTTTCAGCACGTGCATTCACCCTGGGCAGCTCCTCTTCTGGGTTGCGGGCCAAACGAGCTCATGTGCGTGTGCAAAGCACACACAAAGCGTGTGTGCTCCCTTTTCGGCCCTCAGTGCCGAAAAGCTTTGCCATCAGTGGCCTAATCTCTTCTTAAAACCCTACAGTAATTAGTTTGAATTCTATACCCGTGGGTCTCATTGTTCACACCTGACACATCTGGGCAGAAGAATGGGATTCCTGCCTTTCCAGGAGGAGGTATGGGGACTGAAACGGCGAAACCGTCTTCTTTTGTTTTTTTGTTTTTTTAGGTTTTGCTTTCTTTTGGTTTTTTTATCACATCGTTTCTTACCGAGGCTGGAGAAAAATGCATTCCACGATGGCCAAGCAAGGCAACAGGGATAGGACAAAGATTTGATGTTTGTTTGCTTGCTTGCTTCCCCAGCGATGAGAGTGAAGAGCAATGGAGATGCTTTGTGGACCATATTTGGAAAAAAAAAAAAAAACATATCAGGACCTGTTTTGTTTTTTCCCCTCTCTCCATCTCTGTTTTTTTTTTTTTTTTAAATCCATCCTTCTTTCTTCTCTTTAGCCCAAAGCAGGAACTTCCTTTTCCCATCTGCTTTGATTGAGTCTCTTATGATGGAAAGGAGGGGGGCAGAGAAATGGGCAGAAGCTGGCATTATTGTTTCTTTTCCTCTTTGTCTCTCTCTCTCTCTCTTTAAAAAAAAAAATCTTTGCGGTCCCTGGCAGAAATGAAAATCATTAATTAAACGTGCAAACAAACAAACAAACAAACAAATCGTCCAAGCAGCTTCGGCTCTGTGGCAAAAAACGACTCTCTGGCAGCTGACTGTTTCTGCTTTTTCTCACCTCTAAAGGGAATCAATATGACTTTAAGCTGATTTCCCCGATGGCTACTATTCTTGTGTAGCATGCCTGTCACTGCAGCCATTCCATTAGCTCATCGGTCCTACATTCCTACCTCCTCTCTTTTCTCCCTCGTCCCTCCCCAACACCCAGCCAGTCACTCCCAGCCTCTCCTGCCTGTTTTCTCTGCCACTGGTACAAACATGTTCAGATCAGGGGTGAAATCCAGCAGGTTCTAACAGGTTCTGGACGAACCGGTAGCGGAAATTTTGAGTAGATTCGGAGAACCAGCAAATACCACCTCTGGCTGTTCCCAGAGTGGGGTGGGCATGGAGATTTTTGCAGTATCCTTCCCCCAGGAGTGGGGAGGGAATGGGGATTTTGCAATATCCTTCCCCTGCCACGCCCACTGAGCCACACCCACAGAACCGGTAGGGAAAAAAAATTAAATTTCACCACTGGTTCAGATTCTTTTTACACCTCCATGTTTATTCTTTGTCTTCTCTTTCTCCAAGTCGTATCTATTCTAGTGTGCTCTCACAAGTGCTGGGTGCAACTTAACATGGCTAGATAACAGAATTACACAAGCTGGAAGGGACCTTGAGAGGTCTTCCAGTCCAACCCCCTGCTCAAGCAGGAAACCTTATATTATTTGGCTGTCCAGTTTCTTCATAAAAAACTGCACTGATGGAGAACCCACAACTTCTGAAGGCGAGTTATTCCACAGATTAATTTTCTTTTTAAAAAGCTCCAGTGATGGAGCGCTCACGATTTCTGGAGGCAAGCTATTCCACTGGTTAATTGTTCTCACTGTTAGGAAGTTTCTCCTGAATTCCAGGTTGCTTCTCTCTTTGGTTAGTTTCCATCCATTGTTTCTTGTCCTGCCCTCTGGTGCTTTGGAGAATAATGTAATCCCCTCTTCTTTGTGGCAGCCCCTCAAATACTAGCCAGACCCAAATCCTGCAGCCGTTCTTCATATTCGCCAGTTGCGTCCCTTTCTGGATCAGGACTCCTTACACACAGTCACTCAGGCACTCGTCACTTCCCGCCTGTACTACAGTAATGCTCTCTACATGGGGCTCCCCTTGAGGAGCACCCGGAGGCTCCAACTGGTGCAGAATGCGGCCATGCAGGGGATTATGGGAGCAAGGGGGTGCTCCCATGTGACACCTCTCCTGCGTGAGCTGCATTGGCTTCCAGTGGTCTTCCGAGTGCGCTTCAAGGTGTTGGTTACCACCTTTAAAGTGCTCCATGGCATAGGACCTGGGTATTTGTGGGACCGCCTTCTGCCGCCGATAGCCTCCCACCGACCAGTACGCTCCCACAGAGAGGGACTCCTCAGGGTGCCGTCAGCCAGGCAATGTCAGCTGGCGACCCCCAGGGGGAGGGCCTTCTCTGTGGCAGCTCCTGCCCTCTGGAACGATTTGCCCCCGGAGATACGAAGGATATTAGATCTCTGGGCCTTTCGCCGTGCCCTAAAAACTTTTCTTTTCCATCAAGCAGGGCTGGCGTGAACCCCCCCCCTTTTTTTTTTTTAGCTTTTTAAATTGTCAATGGGTTTTAGTTTGAATGTTTTAAATTTTGGGCCAAAGTCATGTAATTCTTTTAAAAATTTTAAATTTTGTATTGGTATGTGTTTTAGTTCTGGCTGTGCACCGCCCTGAGTCCACTAGGAAAAGGGCGGTATACAAATTGAATAAAAGAAATAAAGAAATAAATAAATATGGTTTAGTCTCCAGGCCTTTGATCCTCTTAGTTGCTCTTCTCTGAACTTTTTCCAAGGTCTCACCAGGGGTGGGTTGCAATTGGTTTGCCCCGGTTTGGGCAAACCAATAGCAGTGGCAGGAGGAGGCGGCTCTGCCCACCTGCCAAGACATCATCAATAAGGCTCTGCGCATGTGCAAAACCTTCACAAAGTGAGCGAGCATGCACACGTGATCCCAATAGCAAACTGGTAGCGCTGTGATTTGAATCCCACTCCTGGTCTCAACATCTGTTTTGCAGCATGGTGACCAAAATCAGTTGCAGTATTCCAGGTGTGGTCTTACTAGGGTTTTATAAGTGGTTAACTCTGGTGTTAATCTTTGCTTATCTGGTTGTTGATTGCTGGTGAAGAGGTATTGGGGTCCTTTTGTTTCCATTTTAGAGTTTTGGTTGTCTCTTTGCAACACTACCTGGATGTTGTTTACCTCTACATGCCTGTCAAGATGGCTTAAGTGCTGAGAGCATTATGTTTGATCTGGAGTCCCCGGGGCTCTCTGAGTTTGGTTTGTTTGTTTGCAGATGTTTCGTTACCCAACTAGGTGGCATCATCAGTGAGGAATAAGGAGGGTTATCATGTTTGGGGGTTGCTTCTGAGTTTTCATATCTCACTCTCTTTATTGTTCTACAACTTTCTTGGGAGCCTCTGCTCCAAGGGCCTAATGCAGGGGTCCCTGCGTTAGGCCTGCAGGCCAAATCCGGCCTGCAATGTGGTCAGATCAGGCCCACAGAGCCATCCTGGTCTACCCAATGTGAAGAGGAAAGATCAGCCCAATGTGGCTTCGACTGGGTCTACCCATTGTGAAGAGGAAAGATCAGGCCAACATAGCTTCAGCCCGGTCTACCCAATGTGAAGAGGAAACATGCCAGCAGTTTGGGGAGTGGTGTCAAGCTGGCCACACCCACCTGGTTAGCCACACCCACTCAGTCACCACACAGGGCCAACCCCCCGATGTCAACCACAGCCCTGATGCGGCCCTCAATGAAATTGAGTTTGACACCTCTGGCCTAATGTCATTATCGCTGCTTCCCTTATAAAAGCCAGGGAGACAGCAGATCCTTGAAGCGAGAATTGGACCACAAATTATGGGACATCCTAACACACTTAGTTAGAAATATTTAATTGTCTGGCAATATTGGTATACCTGTATAAATAAAGTTTTTTTAAAAAAAACCATAGTTCAAGATTGTACAGTTAGCGTAGGTTATATTCTTTCCAAGGGATGCTGTGGCTCAGTGGCTAAGACGCTGAGCTTGTCGATCAAATGGTCGACAGTTCAGTGGTTCAAATCCCTAGTGCCGCGTAATGGAGTGAGCTCCCGTTTCTTGTCCCAGCTTCTGCCAACATAGCAGTTCGAAAGCACTTAAAAAATGCAAGTAGAAAAATAGGGACCATCTTTGGTGGGAAGGTTAACAACGTTCTGTGCACCTTTGGCATTTAGTGATGCCAGCCACATGACCATGGAGATGTCTTCGGACAGTGCTGGCTCTTCGGCTTTGAAACGGAGATGAGAACCGCCCCCTAGAGTCGGGAGCGACTAGCACATATGTGCGAGGGGAACCTTTACCTTTACCTTTATATTCTTTCTGTGCTCTTTGTTAACTAAGGGAGCTTGCATTTCAACAAAGTTGTCTGGCATTACACTGCAAGATAATGGCTTCAGTTACAAGCTACCTAAGTCTTTTGGCCATAAATGAAACCCATCTCAGGTTAATGACTAGAGAGCTACTGTTATCACTTGACTTGAAATATTAATAAAAATAATTTATGTCATGTGACTGGTTTTTAACTAGCAGCTTTCAAGATGTTAGCTCGGGATTAGAAAGGACACACATCTATAAATTATTGGCCTGGAGTGCAAAGGCACCATATACTTCAGGGAGCATTTTTCTAGCCCTTTAAATTAATTTATTGTTATTCATTCAAGCTGTCTGCAATGTAAACCTTTCGCTGTAAATTTGCGCCATCGTCCAGCACGCCATTAAACTAAAGCGAGGCCTGTGCAAAAAAGCACAGAATAAAACCAGACAGTGAGACCAATTAGTCAGTGGAATGGCTTGTGGGTGCTCCATCACTGGAGGTTTTTAAGAAAAGATTGGCGAGCCGTTTGTCCTGTATAAAGTCTCTGGCTTGAGCAGGAGGTTGGAGTAGAAGACCTCCAAGGTTATTCTGTTATTCTCACATTAGCCTCACAGTTCTTGCAGTAGTTGTTAAGATTTGGAGATAAAATTATATTACTTCCAATGTCATCTACTGAATCCCTTGAATGGATTTGCCCCTATGACTATGTAGGACAGATGGGGAGGAAGCTAACCACTAAGTAGGATACATAGTGACTGTAGGACAGATGGGGAGTAATAGAATGGAATGGAATGGAATGGAATGGAATGGAATGGAATGGAATGGAATGGAGGGGAGGGGAGGGGAGAGGAGAAGAGAAGAGAAGAGAAGAGAAGAGAAGAGAAGAGAAGAGAAGAGAAGAGAAGAGAAGAGAAGAGAAGAGAAGAGAAGAGAAGAACACAAATGAGCAGTCAGACAAGGAGGTACAAACTCATTAGTAGCTTCACACTGCAATGAACAAGGACACCCATTCAGTTTCGCAGCTACTAAATTTTGTTGGCTGAGCAGGGATGAAAAATAGCCAGAGAAACAATTGAAGCCTGGGAAACAAGCCCTTGTCAGTCAAAAGGAGTGCTGATTTACCACCAGTTTACCAGGTACATAGGTGCCCCAGGGTGCAGCAGCACAAGGAAATAACAACCAACAACTGAATAGCCAGTCGTCAACACTCCAATTAACTAAAAGCCACACAAAACCAGGCACCACATAAATACTATGCACAGAAGAGCCCAGTGCACACATAGAGGGAGAAGTTCCCTGAGGATGGGTACTAGCATGAGTCCAAAAACTTGGAAGATTAAACCTAGTTTGTTATCAAGAGCTACATAGATGACTCTTCTATGTGCAGATACTATGGTCAGACCAGTGGTAGGTTTCAAAATTTTTTACTACCGGTTCTGTGGGTGTGGCTTGGTGGGCGTGTCATGGCTTGGTGGGCGTGGCTTGGTGGGCATGGCAGGGGAAGGATAGTGTAAAATCTCCATTCCCTCCCCACTCCAGGGGAAGGTTACTGCAAAATCCCCATTTCCTCCCAATCAGCTGGGACTCGGGAGGCAGAGAATAGATGGGGGCAGAGCCAGTCAGAGGTGGTATTTACCAGTTCTCCGAACTACTCAAAATTTCTGCTACCAGTTCTCCAGAACTGGTCAGAACCTGCTGAAACCCACCTCTGGTATGGGTTTCAGCAGGTTCTGACCAGTTCTGGAGAACCGGTAGCGGAAATTTTGAGTAGTTCGGAGAACCAATAGTAAAAATTCTGACTGGCCCCACCCCCATCTATTCTCTGCCTTCCAAGTCTCAGCTGATCTGTAGGAAATAGGGATTTTGCATTAACCTTCCCCTGGATTGGGGAGGGAATGGAGATTTTACAGTATCTATCCCCTGCCATGCCCACCAAGCTACGCCTACAGAACCGATAGTAAAAAAATTTGAAACCCACCACTGGGTCAGACTATGTATAAATGTAAAAGAGAGAGAAACTGGACCTGGCGTTATTGAAACTGCACTTAGGAACTATGAACATAGTAGATTCGTACTGCTGGCAGCCATTGAGTTTGGAGAAATTATTCAAAGACAGTTCCAACATGTACGGAAATGTGCATTGACTCCAGGAAGCAGAGAAAGTATTAGGAAGAGACTGGTTCCTCCCTGACTTCCTGGTTTATAAATGGGAGGGAAGGGGAAAAATACAGTCAGCCTTACAGTAGCCTATGTCAATAAAGTATATTATAGTTGTGGAATCTGTTTCCTGATTTGGTCAACCTCAATGGATTGACACATACAATGCTGGGTGGAATTGACCTCCACCCATTCTTGAATTAGCCAAAAACTACGTTGGCATGAAATATTCTCATCGGTAATCTCTCTGTGGTTTCTATTGCCTCCCATTCACAGTCACTCCCAATCTCTTGATTTCAAGTAACAAAATCAGACAAATATTACATTCTTTGAGGTTATCCTTGGATCATGCTGGAAGGAGAGAAAAATGTACAAGATTAGTTTAGCAGAGGCTCAGCTAAGTATGACTTAGGTCTGTCTCAGTCATCGGTTGGGTTAGGATGACAACATCATTGGGGACAGAACAGATAGCATTTGGGATGTGTGTCAGGGTTCCAAGTAACACACCCAACAAAAGAAGCCTCCGAGACTTGAAGTTCCTCAAAGTTCTATTTTATTAGAGATGTCATATTGGCATATCTGAGAAAACTCGAATCTGAAAGCTTCCAGGTTTTCCCCACCCAAAGGAAAGTCAAAGTCCCTACCCAGTACCCATATGTCCATCACATGGTCCAATCAAAGCACTGACCCAACTGGAGATGCCTCCTAATTCCAGCCCTCCAGGTGCAGGGCAAGATGTCCTTGACTCTCTGAGAAAGGAATGTTATTATGACTATATATCACCCATGCTCCATACAAGCCCCCCTCCCAGTTTCCCACTGTAGTAAATGTGGCAGGCCTGAAGATCCAATGCAAAAGATGGCTTCCAGGCCTCACAATGTTTTTTTTTAATTTTAATTTTAATTTTTATTTATTTTTATATGCCACCCTTCTCCGGAGACTCAGGGCGGCTTACAATGCATTAAGCAATAGCCTTCATACTTTTGTATATTTTATACAAAGTCAGCTTATTGCCCCCACAAACCGGGTCCTCATTTTACCCACCTTAGAAAGGATGGAAGGCTGAGTCGACCTTGAGCCTGGTGAGAATTGAACTCGCAGTAATTGCAGGCAGCTGGATGTTAAATGCTGCCTTAGTAGGAGGCATTAGCCTCCTACGCCACTCAGGCTCCAGTCATGTTTGTATCATGACTGGTGCAAATGTGTATAGGTCTTAAGTCATGTCCTGGGGCAGAACAACATACTTCAAGTCTAACCAGCCACACAGTGCACAGTACACATCTCATTCCCTTACCACCTTTTCCTCTCTGTTACATGTTGTCATATGCTGTGGTGTAGGACCTTAAGGAAATCAGTTTGGGGATAGATCTTTCAGTCCAATCATGAAAAACCTGCAATGCTATTTGTTGCAACAAGTTCTATGTCAGATGGCTGCTACCAGGGTGAAATGCTACTGGTTCACCCTGGTTCAGGCAAACCAGTAGTAAAAAAAAGCTACCGGTTCGTCCGAACAGTTATTTCCGACGATCAGCTGTGCCGCACGGTTTATATTCGCTAGAAAGCAGGAAATTCTGCTTTCTAGCAAAGCTAAATCGCACAGCACAGCTATCCCCCACCCCCTTGCTGTTCTACTTACCTAATGAAGTCATCTTTTTCTGCGCAAAGTGCACAATTGGTGCACAATGCTCATGCACATGCAGCATGCTTTTCACACGCCCTGCGCATGCATGGCCAGCGAACCGGTGGCAAACCAGTTCAGATTTCACGACTGGCTGCTACCTACTGGTTAAATTCCTCCAGTGATGGATAGCAGAATAAAAAGAGTTGGAAGGGACCTTGGAGGTCTTCTAGTCCAACCCTCTGCTTAAGCAGGAGACCCTATACCAGTGATGGCTAACCTTTTTGCCATCGCGTGCCAAAAGCAGGGGTCAGAAATTGGCAGGAACAATGGTAGGATTCCAAATCTTTTCCTACCAGTTCTATGAGAGAGCTCTTTGCACACATGCGCAGCACTCAAAGACTGCCCTCGGTGTCAGCGCTGGTGAGCTGAGCTGTTGTTTAGCTCAGCTGAGGTGCGGCATTCCACTCTGCCACTCAAATCAGTTGAGCTAAAAAAACAAGGGAATATAGGACAGGGAATGGCAGGGGCAGAAGGGCGGGGTCAGCCAGAGGTGGTATTTGCCGGTTCTCCAAACTACTCAAAATTTCCGCTACCAATTTGTCCGAACTGGCTGAATACCACCTCTGGGCAGACCCAGGATTATCTTTTTTTTTAAAGTTTTTTATTTTTTAGACAGACAAACATTTAATACATCAGTTATCTCTTCCCTGTGACATCTCGGTGTTGAAAGAAAGTTTCTTTCTTCTTCTGTATATGTGTTATTCTATCTTGATCCTTGTCCAATCCATGATATCAATTCATCGCAAACATAATTTTCTACTCATCACATATTTATGCATACTTATATAATTAATCATTTATATCTCTTCTCCAACCAGTGATAAAAATAATTCCATATTTTAAAATATTCTGAGTCTTCTCTGTCCTTAATCATCAAAGTTAATCTATTCATTTCTGCACAATCTAAAAAAAAAAATTATTACTTCTTCTTCCAAAGGTATTTTCTCTGCTTTCCAATTTTGTGCATAGACAATCCTTGCAGCTGTTATTACCTGTACTATCAAATAAAGGGCCTGTGGCTCAGCAGACTGATAGCATTGTGATTAACACCAGCTGTCTGCAATTACTGTAAGTTCGAATCTCACCAGGCTCAAGGTTGACTCAGCCTTCCATCCTTTCTAAGGTAGGTAAATTGAGGACCCAGTTTGTGGGGGCAATAAGCTGACTTTGTATAAATATACAAAAGTATGAAGACTATTGCTTAACGCATTGTAAGCCACCCTGAGTCTCTGGAGAAGGGCGGCATATAAATCAAATTTTTTTAAAAAAACATTTTCCTTGCTAATTTTTTCAGGGAGGATACCCAATAGGAGGACTTTTCTGAAGGACCCAGGATTATCAATGGTGAACTGGCTCATGTTAATATTGGCCTCAGCGTGAAACTCCCCCAACATCTTGAGGTCGATTACTGAAACACACTCTTTCCGATTTGGTGCCAGGAAATGTTAATCACTGCAGTGCCGTTTCTTGTTTTCTCTGGTGCAGGAGCAATTAATTTATACTGTTTGGGAAAACACTTTCAACATATTTTTTTATTAAAGATCAATAGAAGTCAATCGATATGCTTTAAACCCCGATGAAACCCAGAAAGCTCCTTTTACATATACCGACAAAGCATAGATGTAGCCACAGTCTCTGTTTCATCTCTTTATAATCAAGAAAACGATTAAAAAAAATGCTGGCCTTTGCACTCGCCGAAACAATTAGTTATTTTATTCAATGTTAACACAATAGAGGAAGAATGATTGGTTCTCATCACATGACCCAGGCAATCAATGGCAGATATTCTTTTGGAAAAGGCAGGTCACGATTCTTTAAACTGCATTTATAATAACACGTTTGATTTCTGATAAGGATCTAGGTGTTCAATGTCAAACACCTTGAGATTATTAAAACATGGATCTGGTGAATATCCGTCTTTGGGGCATTACTTATCTCCAGCCAAAAAGAGCATAAGAATAGTATCATATGTATAAATGGTAAATTGAAGTAAGGGAGAAAAATGGATATGTAAGAAATGCTTACTGATGTGAAAATGTTGAAAAGAAGAGAATTGGGAAAAAAATCTTTTTTTGTTTTTTTAAAAAAACTGTTTAATAAACATTATTTTTTTACAAAAATAGTAACTGCAGGAAAACAAAATCTTGTGTGTTCTTATTAAATGTAAATGGGCAATCGTTTTTTTAAAGTGCCGTCAAGTCTGCATAAAGTCTGAGAAGAACACACACAGAAAATACATAGATTTTATTTTAAGACAATCTGTCCTTCATTTTTAAGTCCTTTCAATGATACTGTCAGGCCGGGAAGCCATCTTTTGCACTGGGCCTTCAGGCCTGCCACATTTACTACTGTGGGAAACTGGGAGGGGGGATTGTATGGAGCATGGGTGATATATAGTCATAATATATCCTGGATAGCTCAACAGACTAAAAGCCTGTTATTAACATTCAGCTGTCTGCAAGTTCGAATCTCCCCAGGCTCAAGGTTTTGACTCAGCCTTCTATCCTTTCTAAGGTAGGTAAATTGAGGACCCATTTTGTGGGGGCAATAAGCTGACTTTGTATAAAATATACAAAAGTATGAAGGCTATTGCTTAACGCATTGTAAGCCGCCCTGAGTCTCTGGAGAAGGATGGCATATAAATCTAATTAAAAAAATATAAATAAAATAACACTCCTTTCTCAGAGAGTCAAGGCCATCTTGCCCTCTACCTGGAGGGGGTGTGACTGGGAGGCATCTCCAGTTGGGACTGTGCTTTGATTGGACAATGTGATGGACAATGTGATGGGTGCTGGGCAGGGACGTGGACTTTCCTTTGGGTGGGGAAAACCTGGAAGCTTTCAGATTTGAGATGTGCCAATATGACAACTCTAATAAAATGGAACTTTGAGGGACATCAAGCCTCGGAGTCTTCTTTCATTGGGGGTGTTACTTGGAACCCTGACAGATACCTTCACTGATGTTGGAATGGAAGAATGCAGCCTCCTCACTGCTATTGCTACAGCTAGGTAGGAGAGAACCAACCTAGAAATAAGGAGCAATTTCCTGATGGTTTGAACAATCCATCAGTGGAATGGCTTGCCTTCAGAAGTTGTGGGTGCTCCATCGCTGAAGGTTTTTAAGAAGAGATTAGGCAACCAATGGTATAGGGCTGTGATGGCTAACCATTTTGCCATCGCGTGCCAAAAGTGGGGGGAGTGTGAGGTGGTCGCGTGCATGCGTGCCACACCCATAATTCTATGCGCCCTGCCCCCACACGGATGCCCGCGTGACCCCACCCACATCATTCCCCTGCTTTTGGCATGTGATGGCACGATGGGCACGGTAGGCCCGTTTTTTCACTCTCCCCAGGCTCCAGAAGCTTTCTAGGAGCCTGGGGAGGGTGAAAATAGCCTTCCGTACCCCCAGAGGCCCTCCGGAGGCCGGAAACAGCCCATTTGCCGACTTCTGAAAGTCAGAAGGCCTGAAAATCAGCTGGCCAATGTGCGCATGTGTGCTGGAGCTGAGCTAGGACAATGCTCGCGTGCCCACCAATATGGCTCCGCGTGCCACCTGTCCAGATGCCATAGGTTCGCCATCACGGGTATAGGGTCTCCTGCTTGAGAAAGTGTTTGGGCTAGAAGCTCTCCAAGATGCCTGCCAACTCAGCTATTCTTGTTCTAGTCTGTCTTCTCTGTGGTTAATGAGGTGAGATGTGGTTAATGAGGTGAGATGGATTCATTTCTCTCTCCCCTCCCCCCTCAATTGAGCCTATACAATTCCAGACAAATGGCTGTCCAGGCTCTTCTTGAAAATCTCCAGTGATGGAGCACCCATAACTTCTGGAGGCAAGTTGTTCCACTGATTGATTGTTCTTACTGTCAGTAAATTTCTCCTTAGTTCTAGATTAGGATTTCTTTTTCATAAGCTTCCATTAATGGCTTCTTGTCCTGCCCTCAGGTGCTTTGGAGAATAGAGACATCCCCTCCCCCCTTCTCTTGTGACAGCCCCTCAAATATTGAAAGACTGCTAACATGAACTGGAGCCAAAAGTGTGTTACCAGCTGGAGATCAACAGCTAATGTCACCATAGAGTGACATATGAGATAAGGGAAGGCATACTTATTCATGAGCTTATTCAAGTTCTGAAAACTGCATCAGATCAGTTTTTAGATTTATGAATTGTTCACATGGATAAATGTGAACAATTTTGGTCGCCGCAATGTAAAAAAGATGTGGAGACTCTAGAAAGAGTGCAGAGAAGAGCAACAAAGATGATTAAGGGACTGGAGGCTAAAACATATGAAGAACGGTTGCAGAAACCGGTATGTCTACTTTAATGAAAAGAAGGACTAGGGGAGACATGATAGCAGTGTTCCAATATCTCAGGGGCTGCCACAAAGAAGAAGGAGTCAAGCTATTCTCCAAAGCACCTGAGGGCAGGACAAAAAGCAACAGATGGAAAATAATCCAGGAGAGAAGCAACCTAGAACTAAGGAGAAACTTCCTGACAGTTGGTGGAACAAATTGTCTCCAGAAGTTGTGAATGTTCCAACACTGGAAGTTTTTAAGAAGATGCTGGATAACCATTTGTCTGAAGTGGTGTAGGGTTTCCTGCCTAAGCAGGGGGTGGGACTAGAAGACCTCCAAGGTCCCTTCCAACTCTGTTATTCTATTCTATTCTATTCTATTCTATTCTATTCTATTCTATTCTATTCTATTCTATTCTATTCTATTCTATTCTATTCTATTCTATTCTATTCTATTCTATTCTATTCTATTCTATGAATAGCCCCATTCATTTGTAGATGTATGGATGAATGTGTCCATTTTGTTTTCTTATGGAAATAGCCCTCGAATTAACTAATGTAACGGAGCCTGCCAATTACATTTGTAACCTGAGGATTCATTGGAGTGAATATTTTACGTGATTCACTCCAATGAATCCTCAGGTTACAAATGTAATTGGCGGGAAACCTCCCTCCTTTCACCCACGCATTCGCTAATCAAATGCACAGGTTATTAAGTGCACATGAGGTATCTGAAGGTGGAGAAGGCCATGAGGAGCTTAGTGATGGAACACGACACCTGCTTAAGACCATCCAAGGCCTTCCACAACCCACTGAGATACCTTATGCAATTGCTTTTCCCTCCCACACACATCATGCTTACCTTGAGAAGATCTGGGGCTGCCCCAGAGAGGAGGGGGGTCAAGCTATTTCCCAAAGCACCTGAAGGCCAGACAAGGAATAATGGATGGAAACTGATCAAGGAGAGATTCAACCTAGAAGTAAGGAGAAATTTTCTAACAGTGAGAACAATCAACCCATGGAACAGAAGTTGCCTTCAGAAGTTGTGGGAGCTTTATCACTGGAGGCTTTCAAAAAGAGACTGAACTGCCATCTGTCAGAAATGGTGTAGGGTCTCCTGCTTGGGCGGGGGACTAGACTAGATGACCTACAAGGTCCCTTCCCATTTTTATTCTGTTAATTAAAGAGAGACCCAACCTAGAAATAAGGAGAACTTTTCTGAGAGCAATCAACCAATGGAACAGATGTTGCCTTCAGAAGTTGTGGGAGCTTCATCACTGGAGGTTTTCAAAAAGAGACTGGACTGCCATTTGTCAGAAATGATGTAGGGTCTCCTGCTTGGATGGAGGGGCTGGACTAGATGACCTACAACTCAGTTAATCTGTTAAATCTAGCGAGCTGTCTCCTCTCCAGCCACGGCCCCCAGAAGCTTCCAGTCTTGGTGCAAAACATTTGCAAGCCGATGGGATGCTTTGAGGCAATGTGATTTCTCAAAGAAACCACAGCAGAGATGAGACTCACTTCACATGGTAGGTCTGGCGTGGCAAGATGGGAAGGGGGAAGCAATTGTGCGGATCGGGGGGGGCAGGGGGTAAAGGGCAGGCTGAATGTAGCAGTGCCTCTGCGGTCGTTCATAAGGGCGAACGACCTCCATGGTGCTGCAACATTTATAATTCCAAGACTATGTCATAATCACTTGGAAGAGGTTATCACATAACTTAGACGGGTCACTAAGTGAACTGCCGTAACTCGAGGATTACCTGTACATGCAACTAAGAATGCTTGACTGTCAACTGAAACAGCAACCATGTGTCAAATTCCCCTTGTTCTCATCCTAACAGCACCATCAATTTTAATCCTACTGTCATTTTGAGGTACCTGTCCCTTGCTGTAGCAAGAGCTGAGGTAAAATCAGAATAATGTCAGAACATGGATTACATTAGGACTATCATATCTGAGCTACAGATGCTCCCCAGATGGAAGCAAAGGAGTTATTATTTCTGCATCTCCCTTCTGCTATCTAGTGATCTTTCAGATTTTTCCAGCCCAGATATTGTAACCTAGTTAAATAGGACTAGACTAGGGTTTCTCGACATGGGCAGCTTTGAGGTGTGTAGAATTTCAGAATTCCCCAGCCAGCTGAAGTGGGAAATGCTCAAAATAGAGCTTATTCTGACATAAAAATGATTTAAAATGACCGTATTGTAGTCTTTTTACACCTCAAACGTGTTCCTTTTAAAACAAGAATGAGAGCAGAGCTTATGAAAGGGCAGCTTTAGGGCCGCGTGAAGGGTTGATTTGACTTGATCAAATCAGTCCTTTGAATCAAATGCTCAGATTGACTCTGATGTGATTTGAAGTGTCAAATTGAATTGGGTGTTTCTGAAACCATCAAATATTTGAGGGTGCTCCTGGCATTGTGATGCGTCAAATGGTCTTGTAACATTCCTCTCACCTATAGACAAAGCTAAGCAGGAGTTGAGGGTGCGAAGGGGTCTGTAATATTGATATGAGTAGCAAGTTTTCCTTCACAAACCCTGCTTTGGAAAAAGGGCTCGCTCACCCTTTTCTGTTAAAATTAGTTTAGGCCAGTGATGGCAAACATTCGAAAACCTTCAAAAAGGTCATGCGGCAACATGCGTGCTCGTTGGGGCCATGCTCTGGAAAAGTCAAACTTTCAGGTTCTGGCGTGCATGCACACCTGACAATCAGCTGGCTGGCACACATGCACAGGCCGGATTTTGGCACTGCCGTGCGAAGGGATCATGCTCCAGAAAAGCCGAACTTCCGGGTTCTGGCGTGCATGCACACCCGACAATCAGCTGGTCGGCGCACATGTGCACATCAGTTTTCAGCACTGCCGCGCATGCAAAGGACAGCTGATCATCGCACACACATGCATGCCAGAAACCCGGAAGACAAACAGGCAAGGTTGCATGTGACGGGCAACATGGCTTCGGGTGCCACTTTGGGTACGCGTGCCATAGGTTCGCCATCACGGGTTTAGGCTCTTCCTGATTTCTCCGAAGCTTTTGATACCATCAATCGATGTATTTTTCTGGGCTGGCTGAGGGAGGTCAAGTATGGAGAAAGATAGTTCTTTGTTGGATTTCCTCCATCCTCAGAGGCTGGTTCCAGTCCCAGTTGGTGTTGGTGGAAGGGGAGATCTAGTTTCAGTCTTCTATTTTGACATTTATTTATTTATTTATTTATTTATTTATTTATTTATTTATTATTTATTTATTTATTTATTTATTTATTTATTTATATATTTATCTATCTATCTATCTATCTATCTATCTATCTATCTATCTATCTATCTATTTATTTATTTATTTGATTTATATACTGCCCTACTCCCGAAGGACTCAGGGCGGTGAACAGCCAAACAGTAAAAATACATAGATACAAAATTTAAAAACAAAAATAAAATCGAATTAAACAATTTGGCCCAGACAAATTAAAACACCCCAATCATTTAAAAACTGATTAAAATTTGCAAAATTAAAAAGAGGGGAAAGATTAGGCCAGGCCCGCTTGGTGGAATAAAAAGGTCTTAAGAGCGCGGTGGAAGGTGTGTAGGTCCGGGATCCTCCGTATCTCCGGGGGGACCTCGTTCCAGATAGTAGGTGCCCCCACAGAGAAGGCTCTCTCCCTAGGGGCCGCCAGTTGACATTGTTTGGCCGACGGCACCCGGAGGAGCCCCTCTCTATGAGAGCGTACCGGCCGGTGGGAGGCTATTGGTGGTAGTAGGCGGTCCTGTAGATAACCAGGTCCTAAGCCATGGAGCGTTCTAAAGGTGGTAACCAAAACCTTGAAGTGCACCCAGAAGACCACCGGGAGCCAGTGCAGCTTGCGCAGGAGAGGTATTACATGGGAGCGCCATGGTCAAGTGTCTAATCAATAACATGTAGATGGATATCACAAAACAATGAATCACTCAAAATTGCTTCTAATGGCTACAGAAGGAAATGAGACCAGTCTTTGCCTGAGCATAAGGGCATGAACTGATATTTGCTGAAGATATATGTGTATATAAAAGTCAACATAGGGATCCCATCTTATAAGGATCGTCTAACTAATGTACAGTCTCACATCCTGGACATAAACTGTTTCAACTCCTTCCCTCAGGACGCTTCTATAGGGCATTTCATGCCAAAACAACTAGACACAAAGACAAAGTTTTCCCCCTCATGCCATCACACTGCTGAACACCTAATTACCATAGTACTGTGTTATGTCTAAGTAGATTTACCCATGGCTACAGGGTTATTATTATCCTTCTCACCTATTTCACTACCTTCTCTGTGACCTTCTGATGACCAAAAACAATGGGGAAGGCAGATTCACTTAACAACCTGGTTACTAACATCACCACTGCACCTTGTGTGTCCAATCACACTTGATCAATAAAGAATATTCTGTTCTGTTCTGTTCTGTTCTGTTCTGTTCTGTTCTGTTCTGTTCTGTTCCGTTCCGTTCCGTTCCATTCCATTCCATTCCGTTCCATTCCGCATTCTATTCTATTCTATTCTATTCTATTCTATTCTATTCTATTCTATTCTATTCTATTCTATTCTATTCTTCCATTCCATTCCATTCCGTTCCATTCCGCATTCTATTCTATTCTATTCTGCATTTTATTCTGTTCTATTCTGCATTTTATTCTATTCTATTCTGCATTCTGTTCTATTCTGCATTCTGTTCTACTCTGCATTTTATTCTATTCTATTGTATTCTGCATTCTATTCTATTCTAATTCTATTCTATTCTAATTCTATTCTATTCTAGTATTAATTCATTATTTGCGTATTTGCTTTTAAAATTTGCGTTACAGAAAAATAACCTCTTGCCTCCCACTCACTTCTTCCAGCAGTGCTTTTCCAGAGAGGACCAACAGCAATTAGTAAATTTGCCAGATAAACCATTGCAGTTGCTCAGGATGGATTGATGTTGCTGCTTTGTGCTTTCATTTTGTTACCAACTGCCTAAAGTTATTTCAATAAGGCAGCATCCCAATATGGGGGAGGGAAGGAAATACTTTGTCCTAAATACAAAAATCATGAGGAGAATTTTCGCGGCGGAATCTCCTCTCTTCTCCAGCAAGGGGTAGATTTCACTGTTGCCTAGAGTCAACATTTCCTTCTGGAATTGGTTGAATTCTCACGAAGGTAATTAAAGGGGACGTGAGCAATGAAGCCTTGTCAGCTCTCAGAGCTTCTTGCCAATGAACTGCATGAGGTCTATCAGCCTTTTAAACAACAACACAACAGGCAGCAAAACAGACAGATCCAGCGTACACTGAAATAACTAAGTCAATTAAGCAGATATGGCGGAAGCTAGCTCGTTCTTTTGGGGGGCACTGGCAATTTTGAATTATGAGCAGAAATGGGAGTGCTAATCAGGTATTTAAAGTGTATTTACTTATTTACTTACTTACTTGCTTATTTACTTATTTACTTACTTATTTACTTATTTATTTATTAGATTTCCATAATTATAGATTCAAGGTGCTGGTGATTACCTATAAGGCCCTACATGGCTTAGGCCCGGGATATTTGGGGGACCATCTGCAGCCAGCAACAGCTTCCCATTGCCCGGTGCGTTCCCACAGAGAGGGCCTCCTCAGGGTGCGGTCGGCCAGACAGTGTCGGCTGGCGACCCCCAGGGGGAGGGCTTTCTCTGTGGACGCACCTACGAATCAATTGCCCCTGGAGCTCCGGGTGGCCCCCGACCTCCGCTCTTTCTGCCATGACCTGAAAACGTGGCTGTTTCGTTTGGCCGGCCTGGACTGATGGGGTTTTAATTCTAATTTAATTTTAACTCGTTAGTCTTAATTGTACTTTTAACTGTTAAATTATGAGATTTGGATTTAATTTTTTAAACTTTTTATTAGCTGTTTTTTAACTGTTGTGAGACGCCCTGAGTCCGGCTGGAGATAGGGCAGCATATAAATCTCATAAATAAATAAATAAATAAATAAATAAATAAATAAATAAATAAGTAAGTAAGTAAGTAAGTAAGTAAGTAAGTAAGTAAGTAAGTAAGTAAATCTTCCCCACCAGTGGTGGTAGCTGGTTCTATCCGGTTCACACGAACCGGCAGCGGCAGCTGTGCAAGGCTCTGCCCACCTTCCCGGAAGTCATCATGTACCGTTTTTGACGCTCTGTGCCTGCACGGAAGGCTCGCATTCGTATTTGCGAACCAGTAGTCAAAGTAAGTGTAAGGGAATACCCCTGTATTCCCACCCATTCACCCCATGGCAACATGCACCCCCAGAGATGTGGTAAGAAAGAAGGAAAAGATGAGGTTTTCATTCTCATATTATGACAGAATGAAATCTAAAAGGCTGCATGATCGCTAACAATGAGAGCATAGGACAATTCCTACTTCACTAAGAAGTGAAGACAGTTTTTCAATATCTGACGGGCTGTCGCAGAAAAGATAGGGTCAACCTATTATTGGAAGAAATGTCCATCTGGGTTCAGTTCCAAGTAGGGAGAAAGATACTGGAAGCATGGAGGCTGATTGGAAAGATGGTTTAATGGTAGACAGGACCACGTGGTTTTGAGGTCCTGGGCAAAAAAGCACATGGGAGAGGGGGAGGGGGAGGGACGGAGGGAGGGAGGGAGGGAGAGAGAGAGACAGACAGACAGAGAGAGAGAGAGATTTATACACTCTGTTGGGCTTTGAATTTGAGCTTGTATTCTGATTGGTTGTCAGACTCCCATGGGGTCATGAAAGGGTAACTTTGTAGGTTGTCTTTTGAGTCCCAAGCTTGGTTGGGCCTTGCTGGGTGATGCAATCTTCCCAGGTGCCATGTGGTGAGTTCTGTTGCTAGATGGGTAAAGGATAGAGGTAGAGCTTTTCAGTATGCTGTCTAGATTTGCCATAACTTTCCTCCCCAGGAGCAAGCGTTTTTTAATTTCTTGGCTGCAGTCCCCATTTGCAGTGATCCTGGAGCCCAGGAAAGAAAAATAATAAACTATATTATTGATTACATCCATTCATTCAAATTTTGGCGCCAAAATGGGGTCTATCCAGAGAATTCAGCCAGTGAGAACCCACAACCTCTGGAGGCAAGCCACTCTACTGCTTAATTGTCCTCCCTGTCAGGAAATTTCTCCTTAGTTTCAGGTTGCTTCTCTCCTTGGTTAGTTTCCATCCGTTGCTTCTTATTCTCTAGAATAGAGTCTAGAGGTGCTTTGGAGAATAGGCTGACCGCCCCCCTCTTCTTGATGGCAGCCCCTCAAATATTGGATCACTGCTATCATGTCACCCCTAGTCCTACGTTCTAGTGCTAAGTAACTAAGTACTAAGTTAAGTTCACTACTAAGAGCTGGTGTGGTTTGCCTGAGCTTGGCTTATTCTCTTGCATTACCACAAATTATTGTGTTTTGCAGCATGGTGCAAAACCAGTTTATTCCATAAGCTACCATAAAAGCAATCTATAGTAGTGCCCTGTAGGAATTCATTCACGGATGAACTCATTGTCACTTCTCCCAGGCATTCTTTCCAAGGCTAATATATTAGGATGTACAATCACATTGCAGGCATCTCTACCCAGGTTCTTCAAGCAGTTTCAACATCAATTTTAGACATCTGGGTTCTTCAAGCCATCATCTGGGCTCAGTGGCTAAAGTGATTTATATTAGGCTCAGCTCCACAGCATTTGAAACGTATTACCTGCTATGCCCCCAAAACTCTGCAGAGTTTGTGAGCAGTCTGGTTCTCCCCTGGCAGGATTTTGACTTCTGGCTCCTGGGTTTTAAATGATACAGAATGTAATTCTCTGGTTCTTAAAGGGGAAAGATGGCTTCCGGATCCTCTGCACATCAACCAATCTATAGTTTATGCTTCAGGATTTTTAGGCAAAATTACTTCCATTTGCGTACAGTTTGCAGAGCTGGTATAATATCCTTCCTTCCTTCTTTCCCTGCCTCTCTCCTTGCCTCTCCCCTCCCTACCTCTCCCTCCCTACCTCCTTCCCTTCCTTCCTTCCCTCCCTCCCTCCCTCTCTCTCTCGCCTCCCTCTCGCCTCCCTCTCGCCTCTCTCTCTTCCTCCTTCCCTCCCTTTCTTCCTCCTTCCTTCTCTTCCTCCATCCCTCCTTTCCCTCTCTCTCTCCCCTCCCTCTCTTCTTCTCTCCCTTTTCCCCTCCCTTCCTTTTTCCTTCCCTTCCTCCCTCTCTTTCTCCCTCCCTCCCTTCCTTCCCTCTCTCCTCCCCTCCCTCCCCTCCCTCTCTTCTTCCCTCCCTTCCTTTTTTCCTCCTTCCCTCCCTTCCTTCCCTTCCCTCCCTCTCTCCCTCTCCCCTCCCTCTCCCCCTCCCCTTCCCCCTCCCCCTCCCTCCTTTTCTTCTTCCCTCCTTCCCTCCCTCCCTCTCTTCCTCCCTCCCTCCCTTCCCTACTGACAAATGCATCCATCTCTGCTAATTCCAGTTTACAAAGCAATAAAGAGCCTTTGAAGATCCTTGCAACTATTTATGCATCCATAATAGGCAAAAGAAAGGAACCTGGGGCTGCCCTGAGAATATATTTCCCTATTTGTTTGTAGATGAAGGCTTCTAGTGATTTCTTTTGTTTCCCTTTCAGATGCACGAGAGTGGAGAGTTTAAAAAAATATTTGGTGTTTCAGGACTGTCTCCTGATCTTTGGCATCCTGTTCCTGGTGCCGGTCTCTTAGATTGTATTTCCCACTCTGTTTCTGGGAAAATTGCCAGCATATTGTCCTTTCACAGTGATAACTAGCAATAGGAATTCCTCTTACAGAATACGGAATACCACAGTGGGAAGGGAACTTGCAGGTCTTCTATTCCAACCTTTGTCTCAAGCAGGAGATCCTATGCCATTACAGACAAATGGCCGTCCAATCTCTTCTTAATGACCTTCAGTCAGTGGTGGGTTTCAAAATATTTTACTACCAGTTCTGTGGGTGTGGCTTGGTGGGCGTGGCTTGGTGGGCATGGCAGAGGAAGGATACTGTAAAATCTCCATTCCCACTTGCTGTGGAGGTTTTGTAGACTGTAACCTTATCCGCTTACAAATGCACCAAACAGACGAGTCAGGGGAGTTTAAAACAAACTAATTTAATAAAACAAACAAAACAAAATCTACAAAAGAATATCAGTAGTCATCTCCCTTTCAGCAATGTCCATTCAGCTCTTTTTGGAGTCGCTCTATGCGATTGGAGCCCGGGTCTTCCTTCCTCAGAAGGAGGCTTTAGTGACTTCAGCTCTTGTCTCTGACCCGGGAACAGTAAGTCCCGGGTCAGAGACAGTAAGAGCCTTGGTAGTACAGTGGTCTAAAGCACCCTGTTATTAAGACCAGCTGCCTGCAATTACTGCAGGTTCAAATCTCGCCAGGCTCAAGGTTGACTCAGCCTTCCATCCTTTCTAAGGTAGGTAAATTGAGGACCCAGTTGTGGGGGCAATAAGCTGACTTTGTATAAATATACAAAAGGATGAAGGCTATTGCTTAGCGCATTGTAAGCCGCCCTGAGTCTCCGGAGAAGGGCGGCATATAAATCAAATTTTAAAAAAAAGTCAGTTTCCCGCTGGAGAGCAGTTCCTTATATACTGTATTAATGTCAGTTATAAAAGCCCGGGAAATTCAAAATCAGAACCTGCTCTCTGATTGGCCGATTCAAATATACAAACCAGAAGCCAATCAATAGGCACAACAAACTGTGAGAGAAGTTTTCTCTCACACCACACCACCCCAGGGAAAGGTTACTGCAAAATCCTCATTTCCTCCTGATCAGCTGGGACTCGGGAGGCAGAGAATAGATGGGGGTAGGGCCAGTCAGAGGGGGTATTTACCGGTTCTCCGAACTACTCAAAATTTCCACTACCAGTTCTCCAGAACTGGTCAAAACCTGCTGAAACCCACCTCTGCCTTTAGTGATGGAGCTTCTGAAAGCAAGCAGTTCCACTGGTTAATGGTTCTAACCTCCAAGAAATTTCACCTTAGTTCTAATTGGAGTGTTGTTTAATGATCTTTTCCCTGTTGTTGTTGGGTTTTTTTTGTCCTGCTCTGAGATGTTTTGGACAATAGATAGCCCAACCTCTTCTCTTTGACGGCTTCTCAAGTATTGGAAGACTGCTATCATGTCACCCTAGTTCTTCCCTTCAATAGAGTAGACATACTCCATTCATCGCATCATGATTTAATCTCCAGCCCTCTAATCATCTTTGTTGCCTATCTTTGCACTCCTTCTAGAGCAGGGGTGTCAAACTCACAGTATCACGGCAGCATCACATGACATAGTGAGACTTTTCGCTAAACTGGGCCTGTGGGGGGCTATTGCGTGATGCATCTGGCCCATGGGCCGGAAGTTTGACAGCCCTAGTGTCTCGCCATCTTTTTTGTATTGTGGTGACCAAAACTGGATGCAGTATACAAAGCAGTATAAAAGGGTACTAACACTTCATGTGACCTTAATACTATCCCTCTGTTGATGCAGCCTAGGAGTGCATATATTATGCAGTCTCTTCCTCGGAATAGAATAGAATAGAATGACAGAGTTGGAAAGGACCTTGGAGGTCTCCTAGTCCAACCCCCTACTCAGGCAGGAAACTCTATACCAGGGGTGTCAAACTCAAGGCC